>NC_055664.1:4714242-5014242 GCF_017976325.1 Chelmon rostratus
AAGCCCTTTCAGGAGCTGTCCTTTTACTGCTAAATCCAGGGACATTTAAAAGCACTTACATTGTTCCAGGACATTTTGGCAGTAGCCCAAGAACTCCTCAAATGTCTCTAGATTAGCCAGAAAGGAACATTTTTCAAAGAAGACTTTAATTTTATTTGTGTTTTGCTTGTTTAGTTCAGTTAACAGTTCAGTTCAAGGTTGGCTTCCTGCATACATTAACAAAATGTCACGCTGAGGCATGACAAAAACAGTGGCGTGTGTATTAAATACTGAGTTACCTGGATACTGTTCAAACAAAACTCCTGACATGCATCCAATTATTGATAAATGCTTAAAAAAGAATAAATGCATTTAAAAAAATCTGCACCTGCCTCTAACCAAACCCTTCCACCGAAGCCTGATCTCTTATCTCCAGGTGAATGCTCTGAAGCTGAAATAGACCTTTAGTGGCTGTCAAAACACTGAGCCCATCTGTGTGTGTACCCTGCCACTATCTGCATGGATACACTGTAACCACAGTGCTAACAAAGGAGCTATTCATGGGAGACGCAACAGCGAGGTATATGGTGGCCGTTATTGTTTTAAAGAGGTATCTACACAGCGGCCTGCTCGCAGTCTTTTCACTGCTTCCCCTGGAGATAAACGCACCGACTCTTATATTTGTAATGTAATCAAGGTTAGGAGGCCGGCAGAGGTATTCAGGAGATCATTAAAGCCTGTGTTTAATGAGGTAGAACAAGGTGAAATTTCCAGAACAATCACTGGAAATGCCATTGATAAGGGTCTACGTACCTTGACAGCTGTGAAATACGCAAACAACACATTCCTTTGCTGATTAGGAAATCACCAGTCGAACACTGCTCTCTGAAGGAAAATCTTCTTTCAACACTTACAGAGACTAGCTGGCAGAATGGCACTTTGGTCCATGAAATTTGGTAAATTTTTGATGTAGTACTTAGCCTTATTCATCTACCTTTTAATGGGACTCTCGAGCGTACGACAGCAGGATTATAGAACATGATGGAAAATGTAGTTTTGTAGGTTTTCCCAAGATATCGCCCATATCATATGTGCGTTCATCGTGTCTGATTTTGGGCGACTGTGCAAGCAGTTGCCTGTTGTGTCTTTTTGCGCCTGAAGGCACAGCTGAGTCTTTGTCCCCCGGTGTTAAACAGTGACAAACTCACCTGTCTGCTCCACTGACTATTGACTCGTGTTACAAAAACACTGTTATCTGCTCCTCCCATCAACACACTCACGTTAACTCCATCCTGACGTTGCCCTTTAATTCCCACTTCTTCTTTCATGATTAGCAGACAAACCGGTTTGTGACATGTTTTTGGGAAACAGTGGTCTCAGCAGCTGACTGTGACTCAGACCTACTAACCCAGAGAGGCTCCCGTGTGACGTAATCGCTTTATCAGCCCAACTCGGCATCACAAGGGCTAGATGCGTTTTTTATTCTGGTTTGGTCATGCTGCTGCCAAACAGACGGTCTGAGGTTTCTCGCTCTGGCGCTGCGCTGTTCACTCACACGATTTTGTTGTTTTCTCCCACTCGCCCACGTGCTTGCAGAACTTATTGCCAGTGGCAACAGCGCTGCTTCCAAATGAACCTGTTTCCAGAGTGAATAAATAAGCCCGGGTGTATTAGTGGGAGAGACGCCAAGGAGGTGAATGACAGAGGTTAGGGACTGACTCATCCACACTGCAGCAGCCTTCTTCCTTTGTATCTGCACTGAGTATCTGCAAGCCAAATGGGAAATGTTCATTTGAACTTGTGACCACGAGACTGTGTGAAAATGATTGGAGCGGTGAGTGAGACTGAATCTTATTTTTCCAGGGCTATTAATGTTTTCTTTGTACACTTGACTCAGAAAAAAACTGCAACGCCTCCCCACAGCATGTCAGAATAATTGAGCGAATTGCTACACAGGTACAGCTTGTTTTATCGTCTGTGCAAAGTAATAAAATAATGTTCATGCAGTCCCTTCCTCCACACCTATTAATAGAGCTCTTGCAAAAGACTGGACATAAAAAATGACCCGTCATCACAGGCTGGAGGCTCAGGAAGTGGTAGAGCGACACTGGGGAAATGTGAACCTGTTGACTCTGCATTGCTTTCGGGGCCTTGATTCGTCATGACCACATCAAATCTGCTGAGCGAGACACAAGCTGAGCTAGTCGTTTTTGTCTCCCCTCCTGTCGTCTACACAAACTGGGCCAAAGGTCGCCCATCTTACCCCCGGTGTTGTCAGTCAGTCAGCCTCCTCCTGTAGATTGTCATAACTGGATTCTTCCGGTTGAGCGCCGCTACAGAGGAGCAGGACTGGAGGAATTTGGGGCTCTTGTTAATTTGGATGTCATGGCAGGGTTGCAGTCATTTTTGTAGCTCACCTTTGGTCCAATTAATCTGGGGAGTGACGTTTGTCTGGGGTGAGAGGGTTCGAGCAGCTGCCTAACAAGCTGCACCCCCGTGGTGAGCACAGCGGCTGGATGGACCGATGAGGACAATGGGAGAGGGAGGGGAAGGGGATTCTGACTGCAGTTTGGCTATTTATGACCAATGATAATGTTACACCCCAATGTTTAACTTCCTGCCCCCACTCTTCCACCATGGTCCCACTCCACTCACCGCTGCTGACTTTGATTTCCTCTCCTCCATGTTAAAACTATATATTCTCCAGATGGCATAAATTAAGCATCACACAGACGGAGACCATACGTCTCTCGGCCTCTCACTCTGTTTTTGTTGCTGTGTTTTTGACTTCTTGAAGACTATTTACTGTTCTACGTTCCCTAGTTAAGAACGCTGTGTGCTCTTGTCCCGAGTTGAAGGATGGGGGTCATTACGCAAGACTCTTCTGTCTCTGCTCCACTTCAAATGCTGGAAGTAAAACAGTGCGGGAAACACCCTGCTGCAGTCAGTATCGGCAGTGCCGATCAAGAGTCAATAATGTAGAGCACTGTGGTGAAGGCAAAAAAACCTCCTTGTTCCATCACTGAAGCACTGACGTCAGACATACTACACACAGAAAGCTTTTTTGTCTTCTTCCAAAGTGAAATCCGAGACCAGCCTGTTGCTTTTGCACGTTGTGTTAGTGGATAATTGACTTTACTCCTCGGAGTGTCAGGCTAACAGTGTTTCCAGTGATGTTTTCATCGTATTCGAGTGCTATAAGGAGGTCACGGCTGCGACTGTCCGCAGTGTTTCAATGAGCCTTCAGGCATCACATGTTTATGCGTGTTTACATGAACGTGTGCGTTATGTGTAAGTTAGCAGCTTAATGTTCTTTCTGCTCCCTCCATAGCTCCCCAACATGTTTGGAGACCTGAGGTCGACCTTCATCGCTCTGATGATTGGCTCCTATGCCTCCTCTGCCGTCACTTTCCCCGGCATCAAGGTAACATTCGACCTGTGCAGTCAGCAACATCGCCCAATTCTTGAGTTACCCCAAAATATTCAAGAATTTGTCCTCCTTCACCCGATAAGGGTTCCTCCTAACAGACGACGCTCCAACATTAGCCTGGAATGAATAGCACTGCCACCACAAAATGGGATGTTGATTCTCCATTATGATGTGTCTGTTTGGGTGCCGTCTGCCTGCCTGTAGGTGATCTATGATCTGTGTGCCACCTTCATCACCATCCTCATGGTCTGGGCCGCCTGCGCCTGCCTTGTCTTCCTCAACTGCTTCGTCAACTGGCCTTTGGAGCCTTTCCCTGGCCCGGAGGACATGGACTACACGTAAGACACTCTTACACACACGCACACAAAGGCATTTAACATTTCTGTGGCCTCAAGCTATCACTGTTCAGCAGCTCTACTAGTGCTTTTAGCTGACTTCGGGTTATACCTGCTGTAAATGGATTCTGACTGAGCCCAGACAGCCTGCCTTCTCCACAGAGATCACCGCATTGCCGCATATACACATGTAGATAGCATTGACATGCATGCTCACAGACTCATGCACAGTAAATCCCTGTGTAATGCAGTGGAGGCCAAGTGAGCTCTGAAGACAGGAAAGACCATAACACCAGATGATCTGCTGGCTTTGCTCTCAATCACCTGGATCCTTTGTTTCCTACCACTCTCTCCTTTTCCTGCTTTCTTGTTTTTCTCCTCCGGCTATTTGATAGTTTTCCCTGCTCTGTGCTTTGTGCTCACAATCACCTTTGACCCTCCCCTCTTTTTCCTTCAGGGTGAAGATCAAGTTCAGCTGGCTGGGCTTCGACCACAAGATCACAGGGAAGCAGTTTTATCGTCAGGTGACCACCGTGGGGCGCCGCCTCAGCGTCGGCAACTCCATAAAGCAGCAGCACCAGCCGCCCAAGGACCTGGCCACGCAGGAGGCCAACAAGCTCTGCCTGTCCACCGTCGACCTGGAGGTGAAGTGCAAGGCCAAGGAGGAGAGTAAGTCTGAAACAAACCTCCTGTAATGCCAGGAATATGCTGTCAGGTGGGGGTGGAAGTAAAAGTGGAAGCTGATTCTTAAAGCTGAAGATAAAAAACGTGTTGCATGAAAGGTTTCTGCTGCTGCGTTTTCTCCATATGAGCCCATTCACAGCTTTTTTTCAGTGGCGCTCGTTGCCATCTGGTCATCAAAGCTGGAATCCCAAACATGGCGCTGAGAGAACGTCACTGCTGTCTGTGTGTGACACAGAAAGAGCAAATCCAGAGTCACAGATAAGTCAGCGTAAGTCTGCCCAAACGATCCAGTCCTGAGCAGAAGCAGTCCCACTATTTGTTGTTTTCCCTCTGCCAGCTGATGAATATTCATCCGAGCGGCTCGAGAGCCGTTCTGCTGGGTGAATGAACTGGGCAGGAGAGCCGCTCTGTGTGCCAGATTGTCTGAAAGCTCTGTGACGGACAAAGGCTGTCCAGACAGCAGTCCATAACGAGTGCTGTGCAGGAAAAGTGGTCTCCACTGAGACAGGACATGAGGCTTTTCTGTCCTCTCGCACAGATCACTGCAAGATTATGTGTGTCACAATTAGAGCTCAGGAATATGTTTCATAAAATTCAATATTATTAATAAGTTTGAAACTGATGTTTAAAGCAATAAGCTAATATTTCCACTTTTATGCAATACATAAGCCCAAAGTCTTCATATATATCGAAAACACCCTTTCAATGACAGATTTAGCTAATATTTAATTAAACCCTGCTCAGTATTACTCATTTTGACAGCAGAATTTGAAAGAGCAATAACATGATGAGATCTTAAATCACAATTTGATTGAGCTGCTGCGTGTAAATCTACTGTATGTCAAGGCCTGACCTACATCTGCACATGAAGCACAAGCACCCCTTACATCCCTGTGGCATCCCTTAAACGCCCCTTTACCTCTGCCCGCCGTCCACCTTCAAGCCTCCTCAGGCCCTAATGGCTCTCCTACGCTGGGGTCAGGGACTCCCAGTGGGGGGGAGCTGGTCGCTCCCCTCTCGGTCTCTTTGGTACCAAATGGACCGTAGAATTGGTCCGGACCCCGTTCTTAGAAAAGCCGCTCAGCGGGTGTTTTGCACGCTGGCAGGGAGCCCCGGAGAAGCATTGTTGTGGTTTGAGGGCCAAGCATCAGCCGGTTCGAGCGTGTGTGTGTGTGTGTGTGTGTGTGTTGCTGTATGTGTTTGTTTTGAGTGCTGTCAGGATGCTCATGGTTGGGTTCATAGCAGCTGGACATGTTCCATCTGTCAGGAGCTTTAAAGAGGCCCATGTGACACACTCACCCGTTTCCCCTCTCATTCCTCTCTAATTTGATGGCAGCTGCTGAGGTTGTAGAATATTGACTTTTTGTTTCTATTCCTGTCTCCTGAGATCTGAATGGCCTGATTTCAATTTGAACACATACTGTTGTTTTATTCTGCCATCAGTGACACAAATCATGTGGCTGCACTGAAACACTCATCATTGTGTATAGTGTGCCAGTTTGGTATGTAAACTACATTTGAGTCAGCGCTGAGGATACACAGAGATGGTCTTGTTTTTAACTGAACTCTTACATTTTTATGTCAAAATTAAAAACACGCTGTATATTTTTCTTCTCTAGTATCTCAGCCTCTGTTTGAGTCTTTGAGGTTGTCGGGCTGCTTTTCTTTGCATTCTGGCGATGGAGCAACAATGCGCTGAAATGTGTCAACATTTGGAAGAATTATTCTCCAGACTTTTCATCTTTTGTGGCTAATTAGCAAATGTTAGCATGCTGACATGCAAAGATAAGACGGTGGGCATGCTGACGTTAGCATTCAGTCTCACAGAGCTCCTGGCATGGCTGTAGATGCTTATTTTGATCAGGCAGACACACAGATAGGGAGTTCATGTAAAAACAAAAAAACGTGCTTCTGAAACATTATAGTGCCTTGCAAGCATGACCTGGTACCAAACAATTCCTTTAATTAAGCCATGGCTGGATATCTGTTGTTCTGGGTTATAAACCCATCTGCTCCATCTGTGCACCAACAATTAATTGGTTTGTCCAGTGCTTCACCATATGGGCAGTTGTGTCCAATTTCATTTATACTCACAGCTTTGTTTAATGATCAACTTTTCCTAGAACCCACCTTTCTTTGAATCCCCCAGTGCACTCAGCGTCTCAGGCAGGATGAGACGTGTTGCCGTGGCACACGGGGGCCATGGGGAACACTTCGATGACAATCTCTTCCCTCCGTCTTAGCAGCGGTCTGACTATGCGTAGGAACCAGATTGGTGGAGTTTTCTATGATATGAAAAGAGATTTGAGAGTGAACAGAAGCAGGCTTGGGCTTGCTGCTGATTTACCTTCAGACTGTGGAGGCAGACTAAACTAAGAGTTCAGTTCTGTGTTGCACCAATGAACACCGTGTTGTTGTTTTTAGCCACACTATGGCTATGCCTGCCTGTTGGTGTGGTCTGCCTCGTCGGTTCAGACAAAGATGTATTAGCGAACTTATTTGATCTAACCCTGACTACAGCGACCTCTCTCCTTTCATTTCCTCTGCAGCTCCGTCCTTCATGAAGAGTATCTTCAGTCCCATCTTCTTGCTGAGCCTTATCACCATGTGTGTGACCCAGCTGCGCCTCATCTTCTACATGGGAGCCATGAACACCATCCTGGAGTCCCTGACAAGCGGACACCTCGGCACAGGTGTGTGCTGCTGCTAGCACAGTTGACTAAACTGTATGAAAACACAGATGCTGTTCTGTGGGTGTTTGCTCTCTTTAACATCTGACCACAGACGTTCAGATGTGTTGCAGTGGATGCTCACTTCTTCTCAAAACTATTTTTCTTTTCGCTCTCTGGAACCTAACAGTCCTCTCTCAGCGGCTTTCTGCTCAGCTAAATGGCCTTGTTGCTTGTTGTTAACACAGCTCTGACTTTCCTTTGTCCGTTTGTCTCTCCTGCTCTGTCTCTTTTCCTGTCATGCTGGCTTCATGCTGCTGTTGCAGTGGAGAAGATGCAAGTTGGTAAGAGACCTCAGGATAAGCTCCCAAAGATCTAACCACCTAACCTCTTCAACCATTCTCCTCACCTGTCTGTCCTGGCTGTTTCTATGTGCATCACCCTCTAAACTGTTCAGAAATGCTCCAAAAAAATAGCATCAAAACATAACGATAACTCTGCCTGTACTGTCGTCTGTCTCTCAGTGAGTGTCTACACGTCCATCTTTGGCGTGCTCCAGCTGTTGTGTCTGGTCACCTCTCCTGTGATTGGCTACGTCATGGACTGGAGGCTCAAAGACTGCGAGGATGACAATGACAAGTGTTCCAAGAGGTGAGGGTGCACACGTAAACACACACAGAAGACAGGAAAAGAAGAAGAAAAAGCAGAAGCTGGAAAAAGAGAAAGAAAAAAGCCTGAGTCTATTCTATTCTCTTCTGTCCCATTAGGGAGCCTGGTCAGCCCCGTCGGCCTGACAAACAGATTCAGAAGATCGTCAACGCCACCAGAGCCTTCATCTTCACCAACCTACTCCTGGTTGGCTTTGGAGTCACCTGTATCATCCCTAACCTGCCCCTCCAGGTACACAAACACACACACGATAGAGAAGTATGTTGTGTCTTTGAAGCTGTTCAGGGAGGCACATTTCCCAGCATGTGCTGCTGAAGCCCCCCAGTCTCCTCACAGAGAGAGGAAGAGAGACTGAGAAATGCATGGTGTTCAAACCGGAGAGGCTCACATGGCAATGCAGCTCCTGACACTTCTTAGTACTTTAGTGACACCTACTGGGCAAATGAGTCATTGCGTGTTATTTACTTATTCTGAATCGCATTTATCAAAGATGAAAGCTGTTTCTCAGTGAGGACATGCCAGCTGTGTGATCTGACCTGGTACTTAATGGAAAATGTATCTGTTTTTTTTCCACTTTTCTCCTCCTCTTTAGATTCTGTCTTTCATCCTGCACACTATTGTCAGAGGGTTCATCCACTCGGCGGTGGGAGGCCTCTATGCTGCTGTGTAAGTGTGTGACATGTTCAAAAGAGAATGGCATAAAAATGCACAGTCATACTGTATAGGACTGATTACTTGCTACATGGCCGAAAGTATGTGGACATACAAACATTACACACTGGTTTGTGATCGCTGAACATGGAACAGGGAATGGCCTTCCCTAATCGTTGTCTTAAAACTCAGTAAATGCTCCGGCATTAAGATTTCGTGCCCTGGCCCACTCCATGAAAAACAGCCTACAAAAAAAAGTGTCCACATTCTTTGGGTCATATCATGTACGATCACTTGTATGTGTGTGTAGTCTAAATTGGCTGCCTTCAGTTTGATTTGAACATCACCACCCCAGAGTACCACCTCAAATGCCACCTTAGATAAATGATGAAACCTGTTTGAATTTGCCATCTGAGACATTTTTTTTTGCCCTGTGCAGGTACCCGTCCTCTCAGTTCGGCAGCCTGACCGGCATGCAGTCCCTGATCAGTGCTCTGTTCGCCCTGCTCCAACAGCCTCTCTTCATGGCCATGGTGGGACCCCTGAATGGAGACCCCCTATGGGTAAGATGACGTGAATATATGGACATAAATGAGTAATGGAGTGTGTACTGTTGGAAATAGTTAGACCTCTGAACACTGAAACTTTGATTTTTAGCTCTTTCATGATGTTGGTCTGATGCTGTGTTCAGGTGAACGTGGGCCTGTTGCTGCTGAGCATGCTGGGATTCTGCCTGCCCCTCTACCTGCTCTGCCACAGCCGCCACCTCCAGCGCCTCAGAGACGAGCAAGACGAGGATCCCAAGATCTATGTCAAGATCAACAACGGCAGCAAGCCCGAGGCCTTCGTCTAGACTGGGAGGAACAGAGGGAAAGATGATCTTTTGAAACACGGAGAGGACGAGCTACACTACACAAAGACAGGGACAAGAGAAGAAGAGAGGGGAGGGGAGAATGGGTCAGGTGTGATAAATTCCTTCACCTTGACCTCCCTGATGCTGCAGCACCTCTCTCATTTCACCTGCATTCATACGACTCACAAACCCCCCACATTCCCCACTCGCACCATTTAACTGCCAATCATACGTGGTCAACTATGACTGCACACCACTGTGACACCGTTTCACCCTCTCTGATACTATACACTGTGAGACACCTGACACACACACACACACACACACACACACACACACACACACACACACACACACACACACCTATTAACGCCCCATGGAGAGGTCCCACTCCCTCTACTGCATCTCTGAACTGAGGACAAAATAAATAGACTGATGGGAGAAAGAAGCAGTGGTGGACTTCTCCCCAAACGATTCCTCTACACATCTTTTCTTCACTCTTGTCTGTTTTATTTCTTGCTGTTAAATCTGTCACTGACTGGTTTGCCAGTTCTATTTAAAAAAAAAAAAAAACATAGAAGAGAAGATGCCAGCCAATGGAAAACCACAGTGAGGAGAGTTTGGATGAGACAAACGTAAAAAAAAAATGTCAGTGACTCAGTATGTACAGCAGTGACAATGGTGCCATTTGCTTTCCCATTGGTCCAGGTTTATCTGAGGTGCTGTTCACCCAGGTAACTGTCACCACCCCCTCCAACAGCACAAGCCAGTTTTTAATAGGGACAAAAAAGAACACACACACACATACATCACTAGCACCCTTGGCCATGGCATCTCTGCTTCCTCTTGTGCTGGAGGGCATTAACCGAATAAGCATCAGGCAGACAGCAGTATTGGTAGCAGTTCAGAGTGAAACGCGCAGTATGATGGCTTTTAAACAGGACTCACCGGTATGTTAGTGATGAAGACACTGCAGCATCTCTGCGCGTGTGTTACATAATGCAGTGTGAGAGAAACTGCTTTCTGGGGTTGGATAATCTACACTGCATGATGCCAGCGACAGTGCTGGCCCTATATTACTGTTTCTCTTAGTCACTGTAGTGCAGGAAGACACACTCATGAATTCCTTTTGTGTGTTGGAATATGTAATCATTTTTTTTTCAACATGTATTTACTTGCAATATGATGACAGATGTGTTGTTAAATCTTTGTACCCTATACATGATGTGACGATGTGGAGGAGGAAGTGTGTTTAGAGTAGGTAGACGGGACAAAGATATTAGACGTGGTGTGTTTTTAAAGGTGGGAGTGGCGTAGAGGTGGAGCCTCTGCGTTATTCTGCCTGCTACATCATAGTCTCGATTCGTTGTAGCAATAAGTGCTTCTGTGAGGTGCTGGGCAACATGTTGACACACAATCACACACACAGGCAAACGTGTACATTTTATGGACTGTATTTCTAAATCAAAAAGGTGCTAGTTGAATTACAGAGATGTGTTTTTTGCTTTTTGCTTTAAGGGGCGGCTGAGGTCATTTTACCACAAAGGCAGTTGCTCAAAAGAGCTGTTTCTTTATTTGTTGGCACAGTGGATTCCAAAGAGCCAATCTAGTTACCACTTCAAATGACTACTTTGCTCTTGGTTTCTTATCGGTTTTGCGGTAATTCTTAACACAAAGTGCACCACAGCAGCAGCTCGGGGAAACTTGAATTCACCTCTTATAGACATAAAGGGAGATTTGCTTGAAGGTAGCAGGCTGATGCAGACACATTCCTCCAGCTTCTGAGAAAAGTTTGGTGTCATGAGACTCAGACAATAAAGAGTCCAGAACCAAAGCACAGAGTGTGTAGAGAATGAAATTTATAATAATTGCTGTTTGGCTCAGCCTGCTGTCTTCAAATGCCATACAGAGAAGCTCCTCGGATATTTTTCCTGCCTGGCAGTAACTCACAGAGGCACTTCCAAAGACAGCCATGACCCTCAGAGTGCCTCTCTATGTGTACAGATGATGGGAGGAGTGGATCCAGGCAGGATGTGGTGCACCCAGTCCCTTTCTCCCTCCATCTATCCATCCATCTATCGACGTCATCCATCCATCTGCAAAACATGTCTTGAAATATTGAGCGATGACAGGTGTCAGAACTGAGAGACAGGTCTCTGCTGCTATCAGATGCTCCTAATGAATGACTAAGTAAGAAATGAATGGCACATGATGCACTTTAGACCTCTAGAAATGGACCTCAGTCATGTATATCTGAATGGCCTGCCCACATGTATCGTACACGCAGTGCATGGCTGCATACTGGTGGTGCATGATGCAAAGAATGTATACTCAGAGCTTCGGATACAGATTTTTAATTCAGTACATGGGAATGGAAAAATGCTATTATTTTTTTATATTCAAAGAAAAAACTTTTGCTTCACATGTTCATTATATTGCCTTTATGTGCACAGAGAGTGTAGCAGAGGCTTGTCTCTCAGTTCTTTCATAAGTGTGGACATACCAATCAAAACTGTAGACATATTCATCCTCACTAAACTGCATGAATTTGTTATCTGTAAAGGAGCAGAGAGAATTGTACGGAGTAAAATCATTTAACCGTGTTTAGTCTGGTGACAAATGTGAAGAAGCTTTTGTAAAGTGGAAAAAATATAAATTTGTAATTAAATTTTTTTGAATAGAAAACTAAATTCACATTTGTACATTTCTATGCATGACAAATTAGATGCTATCTAATGCACAGCTGGTAGACAGCTGCGGAGGAAAAATAAACCATGCAGGAGAAAGTAATGAATTCCCACAACAGCAGCACATTTATATAAAAAGACACTTTTTGGTTATAGATCTTTGCAAAACATCCGAGCCCTGACCTGTCTAAGACCAAAACTTTAGTTTTTAAATCAATTTAGACCAGATAGTGTGCATTTGTTCATCCATCCATCCATTTTCCACCATTTATCTGGCTCTTGGTTGTGGTGGCAGTAGCCCAGATGTCCAACTCTCCCTGGGGCAAGAGCGGTAGAATGACTCAAATGCATGTTAGCTGTTTCTAAACACCCATTTGTACATGAGAGATACAGCAATATGATTACGTGCATGGAAATGTACGAATGTGGATTTATTTCCAGTGCGCACATCTTTTATTACAAGTGTACAATTTTTGTTTTCACTTCCCAAAAGCGTATTGACATTTGCAATTCTTCTAAAATAACGGCACTAATTTAACTCCCATCTTGTAGCGTGATGGTGTGTCTCAGAACTAATATTCCTGTGTTTTGACATTTAACAGGCAGGTACAGATATACTCTGATGCGGTACTTTTCCTCCAGCTCTGTGAATGTGAGTGATGATGGACACACGTTTTTTTTTTTTTTTTTGCCTGGTAACCCATCCTCAACTCGCTCTGTGGCTTAACATGAACTTATCTCATTGACAGACTGGTTTCCTTAAGCCTGTGAATTGAAGTCACATGTAACGTCATGTGAAAATGGAGCCTGGGTGTTTGAGTGATGAGCTACCAGGTGAAGCCTTCATTCCCTTGAAATGGGAAACTAATCAGCACTTTCCTTCACTGCTGTACCTTAAACAACTCACCCCGTCCTCCATACCATCACCTTCCCGGTCTCACCCCAACCTCCTAGGATAGGGATTCTACGGTAGTTTGGTTTATTGACTGATGTATTGATTAATTGCTACTCTGAAGATGAACCCTAGCTTCGGCTTTGCTTGCGGGTGTTGTTGTGTGTGATGATAGGAAATAGGGGTTTCAGCTGGAACACAGACGCCTTGTTTCCCTCCCCGGGCATGTACCTTTTGTATTTTTTCTACCTGCCATACTCCAGTTTAGTTTTGTTGTCTTTTATTGTCTGATGTTTACGAGAATGTGTATTTTCATGGTCTTATATTGTATATTTTGGGGGGGGGTTTTGTGTTGTACCACAGTATAGCCATTGTTATTGACATTTCAAGTCATATTGTTTCAACTGAAAGAAAAAGACAGATCAATATATGAAGCATAATAAACACAGTAATTTGTATAGATGTGTGTCTTATTTCGAATGGCAGAAACGCACACTTTTGTGAGCTCGGCGAGCAGGGACACTTCTTTTTCAGGGCAGCAGGGGTCAGACACTCACTGTAGGGCTCACACTCAAGATTTGTGGTGACAAACAGAAAGAGGATCTGTTTGACACATGGACTCAGACATGAGAGACATTGTGGGAAAACCTGCTCGACAACTGCAGTCAGTTTCCTCAACATTGTTTTAATCACAGAGGAACAGCCAGAGTGGTATTGAAGTGTCTGAGCTGGCTCATAAACAGGCAGAACCAGAGCTGACGGTTTGTACCTGTGCGCGCACACACATTGTTCAGTAGCACTTCCGCCTCGGAGAAGATGAGGTGTGCACTACTGTTTTTTTCACCAGCTGATACTCACTGAGCTGTAAACATGAATTCAGTGGTGAATGAGTGTTGGTAATCTTGTAACATCAAGTCCAGGCCACATACAGTGTTTAAAGTCGAATACAACTTCTTATTATCACTGTGAGCACGATCATCACCTATTGTGAAGTGTTGGTTTACCAGCTACACCTGAACGTCACATGAAAGTGGCGTACACCTGAAAGCAAAGGTGGGTGCCTCCTCCTCTGTCGAAGCCGCGCCCCTTCGCACACGTACGGCATCTTCCAGGAAGAAAGCCCGGAGGAAAAGCTGAGAAACGGTGAATGACCGGCGTCTGGCCGCTGTAAAGGACATTTTCAGGCGTCTCCAGTCTCTCATATGCTGCCGTGTGGACGGAGCCTCTGTCGACATGCTGATTAAAGAATTGTGAGTATCTTAACTTTCTGACACCGCGTAGTTTTGGATCAGATAGGAGAGAGAAAGGCCACCGTCACTGCTGCTCTGCTTGCTACACCTTGGCTGGGTTGAGTTGTGGGACTCTCAGAACTCCATTTAAAGTTCTGTCAATTTAACGTCCATCTGGTTGTTAGAAGCAGTACATACACGATGGATCGATGGATAAATAGATAGATTATTTTGAGATTGAGTCATTTCAGCATCGACAGGTTGAGCTCACAGCGGTGTAACTCCAATAAACGTTCAGGTTTGGGTCATAGTGCTCCCGGCGGACTGAAGAGGGAGGCTATGGGTGCGCCTCAACAACTTTCATAGTTTAATTTCCAGTAAATTCATCTGTTCTTGAAGTGTTGATGTATGCCGAAGTGGAGAATTCTCCTCAGGTGCTATTCAGAAAAGATATCGGCTCATACAGCATGTCCATAAAAAGACTACATTGTTCTAACTCCTGAGCCGCGCAGCGTTATGACTGTCATTTGATGTGCGCATCATTGCTGGAAGCACAGCCAGTAGGTGTGTGTCATCTGACCATGGTGCAAAGTGCATTCAAAGGCCCACTCATGTCAGATTATTATTATATTTTAGGATGATCATCCCGTGTCAGAGCAATGGGCCCTTTTAGTTAGACATCATGGCTGTGTTTCTGTTAGTGAATGAGTGCAAGGAAACTTCTTCATCACAACAGCCATCAAGTTCATGCTGGAAGGCTCCTCTTTCACTCTGATCTGTTCTAATGAAATATTCAGGCCCTGCTAGGCTGACAACAGGTGCCGATTAATTTTCTATTGTATTAAGGCAAGCTAGAGAAGGATACACCAAACACACACACCCACACACACACACACACGCAGGGTTTCCACCAAAAGTTCCATGTTTGTGTGCTCGCTCATGCTGGCAGGCTTGAAATGAGTTTTATAAGTTCCTCTTCCTCTTCTCTAAGGTCCTGTGATAGTGGGACACGAGAGGAGAACTAACTGCCTCCCTTCCTAATTATATATTACTCCAAATTAATCAGCCCAAATGCACTCTTCAAACCATGATTCATGGTGTGAAAAGATTGGAGCCTTGTGGAGAAGGAGCTATATATATTGTTGTCCTTGCTGTTTTTAATGCTGCAGCTCCAGGTGCTAAGTGCTGTGAGACATTAGTAGTGTCATCAGGTCCTGGCTGAACTTCCACGTCTAAATGGTTTGTGACAGTCACCTCTGCAGGCCAACTTACTGACCACTGTTTCTTGTTTTTACTGCAGCTGCACACATATAAGTAGAAGTGAGATTTTTAAGAGTATCTTGAAGTTAGGGTTATGATAATTTTCTCCTGGTATATTACACAAATATCATTGTTATTATTATTGCTATCATTAGTTACAATGACCTTTAATGGAATTAAAATAGAAAGGTTTGACTTAATATTATGCCCTTTATATTTTTGGACACTAATATGGTAGAAGTCAATACCATAGATAAGCAAATGCAAACAGCATGATAACTGCAAATTTTCATACCACGAAATACTGTGAAGCGGTGTATTGCCGCTAGCCTAGCTGAAATCAAAGCCACGCCCTCTAATTGAATGTGCAGGTGTGCCCTCACCTCTGATTGGTTAAGGGAGCAATCCTCTGATTTTAAACATGAAGTACAGTTTACTACCCAGCTTGCGAGAACAGCTGTAATCTTTTTTCACTCTAGAGGGAGCTTTACAAAATTTGAAAAAATAATCAAGTTGATGTCACGAGGGTTAGCTCAAACTGGGCTTGAGAATTAAAATTTGTAGCAGAAAGTCTTCATTGCAGTGGAAGTTACAAAGGTAACTTCCAGGTTACAAAGGTATGGTTCTCTGAATTCCTTGATGACTGTCAGTAGCAGTGAACAAAATCGATATGCACCTTACAGATAGAGAACTTGTACAAAGTCGCGCTTGTGACATGCAGGCTACCTACACCTAAATAATAAATAGAGGAGGTCCACCCTCACTGGGAGATGTCAATGATCTCCATCCAACAGACTGAGAAGTGTTAAGAACCATTTCCTTGATGGCCACTTGGGGGCCACTGGGCGGACCCTGCCGGTCTCTCACCACCCTCAGGGGTCATGGTGACCGGCTGCAGAACAGCATCCTGTAACTCTGAGACAATGGGTTTTCAAAAACCATGCTTCTTGGAAATAGGCTGCCCAGGAGTCCACGTGCTGCTGTAAAAATCTGCCCACAGAGGCTGGCTAACTCTCTGCTGATGCCAACTGCCTACACCAGCCTAGCTGTATTGCCAGGGGGTCCCATACCCCTACCCTGATGACCACTGGCCTCTGGCCCAAACAACTGGTCTGGCACAACAGGAAGCTTTTGCAGCGTTTGCCGACAATAATCAGGCACCTGTGCAAGCCATACCTGATGACATTGTGTTACAACGAGGGTGGACATCAATGATCACGTTCTCTGGATATCAACCCTTTCTTTGTGTTACCCAGCTCTTTGCCTTCAAGCGTCGGCTGTAACATTTGGGACATGGAAAGCAGGAGCACTGAGCTGGAGTTTCCAATATAAGACATTAGGTAGCAGTGTCATAAGCTCTCCAGTACAGACTGTCAGCGACCTGGCACTATGGGACAGCGGGCATTGTCTTTTTGTGCCTCTTTCAGTGAAAAGATCTTCCACTGTTTGTGGGAACCAGAGCGTTTATGAGTGAGCCCTGAGTGTGGAAGGGCATCTCATAACAGTAGGCCTCCCACCTGACACAACCTTTCCTCTCTCACAGAGTGGCAAAATGCTTCAATTGATGCTTGGGTCAGAGTTGAGCTCCACAAGAGGCACACAGCAAAATGGTTTAAGTCACCATCGGAAGCCAAGCTAGGATGTCTGAGTGGCAAAGGTCGCAGAACACGAATCAGAAACTCATCAGAAAGAAATAGATTTATATCACCAACAGAGAAACACGTAGCTCGCCAGCCAGACCAATCCAACCTTGCCTGTTAACCTGTCAGCCTGTTACCCTTAATTACACTGGCCAAAAAAAACAGTCTAGCACACAATCCGCTGTAAATCAGTGGATTGCCCTTTGGTATGTGTTATGTAAAGAATCAAGATATAATGTGTTAATTAGTGAGCTTCAGAGGTGCCGGTAGGCATATTTTGTTGTCTTTGGACAGCCGAGCTATCCGCTTCCACTTCTTTTCCACTCTTTATGCTGAACTAAGCCAACTCAGGCTGACTGTCAATGTGTCAGGCTATTCCTTTAAATACCACATGCAGAAGCAGCTTTGAAATGAATTCACTTGCAGGTTCATTTTGATTCCTGACTTTATGGACATGACTGTTTATTGATGTGATGAGATTATGTAATGAGAAGGCTGTTGTCTGTAAGATAAATCTGAAGACAAAATGTTGGTATGTTAATCTGTGATGATATATCCTAATCCATTTCTTACTGGTCAACAGTACATTTGTTATTGTTTTATTGTCTGTTTTATGTTTGACTGGGATATCTGTACCCTAATTACTTTTTTTTCCTCTCTCTCGCAGCCGAGTTGTCCTACCCGTTTCAGTGGAGGAGGTAAGGACTCATTTGTTTCATTTAATTTTATTAGGAACAGCCCATGACAGTTGACATCAGTGTAATATAAATGTTCCAGATTTAGCTAAATGGCAAATATTAAATTGCAGGCCTATTATCTGTAGTTTGTTTGCTTCTCATTAACTCAGACTGTGGACAGTCAGTCAGAATCAGCTTCACCGGCCAAGCATGTATACACATACAAGGCATTTGACTGTTATTGCTCTCAATGTGCTGACACAGAAATAAACAGACAGCTAAAAACAAAGACAACAAAGTAATGTACTAATGTAAATGAAAACATTTGACAATTATGCACATACAAGTAGGTGGAAAAACATGAAAACAAATAAAAAGCAACAATGGCTATATACAAGTCGTATCGTTTCTGTAAATTGTTAACAAGAGTACAATAGTGCGATGGTGCAGAGTGCAAAGAGTGCTGGAATAAATATAGGTTGTTTTGGTGTACAGTGCTCTGGGGCTCCTACCAGAGGGGAGAGGTTTGAACAGCTGGTGTCAGGGGTGTGATGGGTCTCCAGTGATGTTTCCTGCCTGTTGGCACCAATGATTTTCTCAGCAGTCCTGATTATCCATTGTAGTCTGTTCCTGTCCTGTTTGGTGGTCAAACCAAACAGTGATGGTTGAATAGAGAACAGACAGGATGACTGCAGTGTAGAGCTGGATCAGCAGCTCCTCAGGCAGGGTGAGCCCACTTTGCTGGCGCAGGAAGGTCTCTGCTGGGCCTTTTTAATGATGCAGCCAATGTTGGTCGCTCACCTGAGGTCCTGGGAGATTCTGGAGCCCAGAAACCTGAAGGCTTCCACAGCAGACACAGTAAGGCTTCTCCTGAAGTCCAGTGTCATGTCCACAGTTTTGTGAGTTGTTATGACTGCACCAGAGGGCTAGCTGTTCAACGTGTCGCCGGTATGCAGACTCGTCACCGATAAACCTTTATTTTTTTTCAGTGACAGTAACTCCTCTTTCATCTTTCTCTCTCGAATGCTGTTTAAAATTCTGCAGGCTGCTGATCAACATATTTCAGTTATCACCATGGATCTGATCTTACTGCTTTTGGAGATGATTACAGGCACAACAAAGCAAACAAAGCAAAGCTGGGACTACACTAAGTTGCCACCACTCAGTACACCATGTGCCCTGACGTGTGTTGATGCTCGAGTCAGCCACTCTCAGGGCTGTCAGTTTAGGCTGCATTTTGCATCAGGTCCAGCATTTATTTACTAGCTGTGTTTAATCCACTATACCATTGCCTGCTTCCATGTTATCAAGACAGCAGGTTCGGCCTCTTAACATTTCCCCAGCATTAGATTTGTGTTTTATGGAGGCACCATGAGGAATTTATTAAACTTCTTAACTGCACTTGTGTGTGAACCCTGTCCTTTTTATTACCTAAATGCTATAGGCCCATGCTAGGTTTCAATCCAAGTGTTCCATACAACACACTCCTATTTGTTTTTCCATTGCTTAACACAAAGCAGAAGCCAGCATTTCACTAAGCTATGCATTCAGTATTTGCTGTATGACCAGCTTTTCCTCTGATCCCCTTCACAGAGAAGCGTTAGCTGGATTCCTGTGTTTGTTGAGCAACTGCTGAAAGTGTCACGATTGTAACATCTCGAGTTGATCTGCATGAAATAGCGGTGGGCTCTCTAGTCTGTGCAATGTATCTGCATGTGCTGTCACGTGTGATGCTGCTTTCACACTTTTGTTTGGAAACCGAGTTGGGTTCCTTGAAAATGCGTTCCGAGTGAGTTTTCAGTGAGTTTCAGAATTTTGTGAGATATTCATGGCATCAATAGTACATTTATACACGTGGCAATATGGGAGTTTAGGTTTATAGAGAGGCAAATGTCCTATTGTGTATAATAATTTATAGAGCTGAAACAACTGATTAATCAGTTAGTTCATCAATAATAATTTAATCAAAGGTTGAAATAGTTAAAGGAATAGTTTGACAAGCTGTCTTTGGAAAGAGTCAGGCCAGCTGTTTCCACATGTTTCCAGTATTTATGCAAAGCTAAGTTAAGCTAATCAGATGTTGGTTGGATCTGTATCTTCATATTTACTGACAGACATAAGCGTATTTCTGAAAATGTTGAGCTATTCATGTCATCGCTTAAAGTCATGTTTTAGGCAAAAACGCTGTACAGGGAAATTACACATTTTTATTGTCCTCTGTGATAATAAACTGAATATTTTGTATTTTGTAAAACTGGTGGCGTGCTCCTTCAATCAAGAATATAACCGCCTCATTAAGAGATGATGAAACTGTTTTTATTAACTAAAAAGCTGTTCACAAGCATCTGTAATTGAACAGATTTGAATTGAATTGAATGTTACGACAGCTCTGTACGTTAAAAGCTGGTGGCAAAAATGGTGAACGATCAAACAAGTTTCGACAACACTTGGGAGATGCTGTTGTTGCTCAAGTCATGGTGACAGTTATTCACATGTGATTGAAATGCAAATTGAGATTTTAACCCAGTGACTGTTGTTATTATGAAGTTTTAAAAGGAAGTACACACCTTGTTTTTGTCAGTAAATTGCATGGTGTGAACCAGTAGGCTCACTTTTCCTCTGACAAACTTGACAGACAGCACTCTGTCTCAACATGTTCTGTCCAGCATTGATGGCCACCTCTAGTCAGGTTCAGGCTGTGTGTTGTTTGTAGCCGAATGTCGTGTTCACGCCCCTGAGCTGCTCATCGAGGCCTGTGTTACGTCTAACTGTCCTTGTCTGTGAGATTACGCACTGGTTATACACGACGAGCCACATTCCTATGTTCCGACTCACAGAGGCAAGACCGAGCACCCAGAGCTCCCAAAATAAGTCAGTAGCCTCTAGCAGAGCTCTGTCTCTGGGGAGAAGAGGGCTCGCCCTGACTCAACTACAAGACTTTGAATTTTAGCCATAGCTTGAAGAAAAATTTTGCCTGTGTGTGTGCATTTGTGTGTTAAGTGGGAGTGTGTGGGCCTGGTCAGGCTGACAGCACCAGTCATGTGAGTCACTCTTTCCAGTGTCACAACACTTTTGCCTGCCTCAGGAAGGGTTTGAACTGTGGGGGTTGGAGGGGGAGGAAGAAGAGGAAGAGAGGGGGAAAAAAAAAATCAACAAAGAGCTTACTCTGCTGGTTTTCTGATGCTGAAGTCTGTGTCTGTGATACCTAAAGGGAAATGGTTAACTCACAGTCATTTCCATGAATGGTTAACTCAGGTCATGACAGAATGATTCTCAACAGGGGTCTTTGAACTTGTCTTTCTGTTCTGTTGTGTCTCTCTTGGGTTATTTTGCAGTATTTTTTATTTGCCAGTAATATAGTATTGCAGCAACACTAATGCACACAGTTTTAGGCAATACATAAGCACCATAGTAAAACATCCCATTAAGACATTGGTCCTTTGATGGGATTTGGGGGAGTAAAGCCACTAAATCCCATTTTTTCAAAGATTGAGCTGCCCGGTGTGGCAGTTCGCTATTAGTCACAATTTAACCAATGCTAAGTGCTAATGCTAATGTAGAGGCTAGACAGGTGTTGTGAGGACAGTCCACTTTCGCTCTGTTTATCAAGTAGCAGTAATGTTCTTAAGAAGAGTTTATTCACTGTGATGAAATAAAAAAACTTTTGAAATAGAAAAGAAAAACAAATGTTTCCATCCAAATATGCTAAGCAAAGGGGAGAAGTCTTTCATTACATGTCATAGGATAACTTAAAGCTGCATTTCTTGATTCGTTTGGCCACTTGGGGGCAGCACAACAAGCTGTACACTGTAGCCTGTTAAGTATTTATGGTGGACATGTTTGCAAACATGTTATACATAGTAGAGCAACATTAGCATTTATCTGCAGTTGTGTTTCTGTTCATCTGGTGTATTAAGGTCCAACATTCACCTTCCTTTTAGCTCTGTTTTGAACAACATCTGGCTTTTTAGCCTCTAAATGTGCCACAGTGGTCCAAAGCTCGTAGCTAACTTTGTTCGTCTGTCATTTGGATTGATTCAGGTAGTGCACAGTGAGCCGCTGTGGTTGAAATAGCAGACGATGTTCAGCATCCTCTTGTGTGAATAAACGCTAGAATGCATCTTTTCGGACACATTGCTCAATTCGTATCACCTCACCTCCTAAGAGCCTCCTTGCTGGTTGAGGATGCTTAATGCGGTAAAAGATATATTGTGGTGTTGAAGTTACGCCAGAGCTGGTTGCTGTCCGCCATTGCCTGTCATGTTGTAGTCACTAGTGCGTTGTGGGATATTTATGATGGCATAGTATCCAGTGCTTGCATACTGTAGTAAATGCTTCGCATGTCACATGCTGTTGGTTTCGTACATACTAAAAAATCTCACGCTGTTTTAGCGTATGAGATAGCATGTTAGTACGGAATAAGCAGCCAGTTTATCAGAACGTTCTTGCTGAAAACAAGGTTTATGAGAGCAGAGGTTGTGTCCTATAAAACAACGATGACGTGAAAGATGCTGAAATGCTCGGAGCAAGCCGCTTCACATGATGTATTTCCTATGATCCAGCATTAATTAGTGTGTTAAGTAGTACATTAAAATCTTGATTAGTGCAGATTTAATGTCATTAACTTATCTTACAACCCGGATTCCAAAAAAGTTGGGAAGCTGTGTAAACAGTTTGTTTGCATTCTGTTTTTATATACGTTTTACAGCGTCCTGCTTTTTGGGAATCGGAGTGGTAATCTTCATTAGTTGCACATGTACTTTTCCTGGTATGAAAAGTCAAAGTGTTTGCTGTGGAAAAGGTCCATTATTACACAAACTGTCACTAATTAGCATATGTTCAACCAAAGAGGGAAGCTTATCACCAAAGACTCCCAACCCCAGGATTGACAAGCTTTTCCTGGAAAGCTTTAATCCAGCACATAAATGAATGTGCCTGTTTGGCTCTGGAGCAATACATGACTTAGAGTGACAAAACTGAATGAATTCATTACAGTAGAAATGTATCAGTATACCATAATAACCACATTCTCCTCTTCTGTCCCTCTAGTACCAAGTGGGTCAACTGTATGCAGTAGCAGAGGCCAGTAAGAATGAGACGGGCGGAGGAGAAGGTGTGGAGGTGATTGAAAACAAACCCTATGAGAAGGATGGAGAGAAGGGACAGTACACCCACAAGATCTACCACCTGCAGAGGTAAGCACCTCAGCTGCTGTATACCTCACACCACGTACTCGTAGGAAAAGACAGAAAAGATTTCTCTTCAGGCACGCCTGAAACAGGGTTTATAAGTTGTGATCGATTTATTGAAGATTACAAAATCATTTAGTAATGCATGAGTAAGGTGCTTTTCCTTCTTCAGCATCATACTACTTTGTCTTTTTTTACTCTTCAGCTCTACAGGAAGAGCTCTCTAATGGGATGTTTGACCAGGGTGTGAAATTTCAACACAAACTCCGTTCTAAATTATATTCAGGAGATTTTGCAACACTGTTAATACGTTTCTTCCTTTTTAGACTCCAAGGCTGTGTTTTCCCTCAGAGGTCAGCACTGTCAAAACAGTATGATATCAGCGGTTTAAATGTGCGCGTCAACATTGAACTCAAAGCGAATCATTTCTGCAGATTGTTTTCTGCCCTATGAGCAAGTACAGCGATCCCAGCGACTCATTTGAAGCAAAGTGATTTTGCTGGTGTAAACGCTGTGTCACCAGGCCCTTCTACAGAATGTCAGGTTGTACAGGGGGCATCTATATTTGTGTGTCTACCATTAAAAACCATTACCTAATTTATCGTATGTTTCTTTAAGCCCGTGTGTGTGAATACATTTAGCTATGAGAACTTGTTTTGTGTCATTGTGCATACTTGAGTGACTGTATCAATGTGTGTTTGTGTCTCTGCAGTAAAGTGCCAAGTTTTATTAGTGTGCTAGCGCCGAAAGGTTCCCTTGTGGTTCACGAGGAGGCCTGGAATGCATATCCTTACTGTCGAACCAGTGAGTCCCATCATAACCAGACAGTGTGGCTGACAATGAAACATTTAACACTTTGTACAGCAGCTGTTTGTTCCAGTGCTCTGTTATCTGTTTTTGAAATCTGTGTTGAAATCTGAGCTTGTCTCTCCTTCTCTTTCCTCCTGCCATCACGGTCCACCTTTCCTTCTGATGCAGTCCTTACGGTAGGTATTTTTTTCATTCTCCAAATAAAATGAAAAGAAGCTAAACTGCTAATGTTTATGTGTGGACATTATTACTCAGCGCCTTTTCACAAACCGCAGTGTAATCACTTTGTGTGTGCACACGTGCACATCAACATGGTTATTGACTGACCCTATCATGTATCTCTCTCATGCCTACAGAATGAATACATGAAAGACAAGTTCATGGTTAAGATTGAGACGTGGCACAAGCCTGACATGGGGGACCAGGACAATGTAAGTCATGTGATCCAGCAGCAGTGCTCGTTATAATTCTACCTTACTCACCATTTACATTAAGCACGGACATCACACGTAAAGTTACAAATATACTATAAGCACTTTGTTAAGAGATTTCTGTCCTGTGTTACTACTGTGTTTACAGAAATAATGCAGCTAAACCAGAAGTAGCATCATAAAACAGTACAACTAATATTAGTGACAATCTTGTCTTAGACTGTGTTAATCAATTTAGAAAGCTGTCACAGTTTCCAGCTTTGTGTTTTCAGTATAAAATGCTTTGAGCATGAACTGGGTCTGTAAGATTGAGCGCCTGCTACACCATGTTTTAAGTTTCAGACAAAATTTTGAAGACTGGTGGTTTTGTCCACTACTTTTGTCCAGATTGAAATATCTCAACAGTTACTGAATGGACTGCTATGGAATATTTAAGGTCCTTAGAGAATAAATGCTAAAGACTTTGTTAAAGACTTTTCAGCTCACACCATCATCAGGTCAGCATTTTAATCTGTCCTGTACTTTGGTTTATGGTCAAATACCAGTAAAAAATAATGCCTCAGCTACACTTTTTGTTTAGTGAATGTTAGCATTCTAACAGGCTAAACTCAAACACAGTACCTACTAAACATCAGCATGTCAGCATTGTCAATGTGACCATGCTGACATTAGCATTTGAGATGCTAACGTGGCTGTGGAGTGTCAGCAGACCCAAGTAGCCATCATGTCATGTTGTCTAGAAAGAATCTGGACATAATCTGGATCATATTTTGACTCCTTTTCAAGTGTTGGAAAGGTAATTGTAGTTGGGACATAGGAGGTTTTCTGCCTCTGGCCTTTCTAATGCCCAGGGTGTGGAAATTGTGACAAAATAAGTAACACTTGTTCTGTGCTCCATCACATTACAAAGCTCAGCTGAAGCTAATGTGATTAAATCCTCTCCTTGAGTTTGCTGGAACTCTAAATCTTAGATTGTTGACCAAGACATGGTGCCTTGGGAAACCTGTAAAACAGTTGACCCAATTTTCAGTCAGAGAAGAGAAGGAAATGAGAGAAAAAGTAAAATGTCCTGGAAAACTCTTTCAACATTCTGCTGTTTTCCAAAATGAACCACCAGGATATCAATCAGTGTTTCCCAAAATGGATAAAATTGCCACCTGAAAGTGCTAAGTTATGTTCAGGACCCTATTAATGTTGAAATGGTAGTTATGAATAGGCTGCCCTCAGTTGTGTTGTGAATACACCCCCCTGGTAACACATGCTGATTAAATGACATGTTAAAATTTAAATTAATCCTTCAAATGTAAATGGGCGGTAGCTTTTGATTAGGTTTATAGATTAATGCTGCTTCCGACTTGTTTTAAATGGTTGAATGCTAAACGTTGATGCGCTTACTAGCTCGCTTTGCCTGCAGAAGTTAAAGGTTTATAATTCAACTGTGGCAGTGGTTTCAAATGTGTGCTGGATATTGTGGGAAACCACGATGAATAAATTATAAAACAATTTTCAGATTCAGGTTATGATCAATGGTCAGTTTTATTAACATAGCACTTGACAAGCATAGAACACAAAGGACTTTCCAAATTATATACAATGGCCAATTAAATAAAAAGTAGAAATATAATAACAACATTTAAACAGGCAAGACAAGAAACAACCATAAACAACAACAATAAGAGGAGATAGTAGTAAAACATCATGTATACTCTTTTAAATCATATTTCCACAGAGAGAAACATGTTAGTGTATGGTGCAACACCAACTAGATCATCACTGAAAATGTCCTGGAGAATGAGCTGTAAGAGTAGTTGTCCTGCACTGGTCCAGCCCTTATTTTTGTTGGACTGTATCTATAAATATGTATGTAATATGTTCTTTAACTGACCTACACTTTGCCTTTCTGCAGGTCCATGGACTGGACCAAAGCACATGGGAGGAAGTAGAGGTAGTTAAAATTGACATTGCTGACAGAAGTAGCGTAAGTTCAAAGGTAAGTGCAAAAAAATGGGCTTGTTTTTAGAAATGAGGTCTTGTTGTGGGTCAGATTCTTCCCATCAGTACGCAGTAACCTTTCATCTTCAATCTTTTGCCATCTGCTTGGATGGTAAAAAAGTCACACTCCTCTTTTTTATGTAACAGATATATCTGTTTAATATTCAGTATGATAAACCTGCTGCTGATCAGACTACTTGTCATGGCTGCAGTATACATCATTGCTCTGGTTGAACTGATTCTGAATCTTTGAATCTTTAGGACTACAATCCAGAATATGATCCAGCCATCTTTAAGTCAGAGAAGACAGGCAGAGGGCCTCTGGGACCTGACTGGATGGTACTAGGCCTCTTATCACTCTTCACTTCATTTAAGAAATGAAATTATTGCGTTTGAGGCCTGCAGACTTTGTGTTTTCATCTTATTGGTGTATCTATGTGTTTGCAGAAAGAACTCCGTGACAACCCCAACTGTCCACACATGTGTGCCTATAAGCTCGTCAGTGTTGAATTCAAGTGGAGGGGAATACAAAACAAGGTGGAGGGCCTCATTCAAAAGGTATACAGTTGTTGCTTTTTTGTCCAGGAGAAAATATAATTTTTGGTATTCATTGCCATCTGGTGGCCAATGTATGAATTTCTGCACCAAAGAAACTTGATTTTGCTTTGAGTTGAAATGCCACACAATACCAGACATGTACTTCAGACGACTGGCATGTCTCCCTGTAACTACTGTCTAATCTCCCCTCTCCCTCTGTTCCTCCTGTCTGTCCAGGTGGAGAAGCGTTTGTTCACCAACTTCCATCGACAGCTGTTCTGCTGGATCGACAAATGGATTCATCTGACAATGGATGACATACGACGCATGGAGGAGGAGACGAAGAAGGAGCTGGATGAGGTGACTGAACACAGCATACTGTACCACTATGGGTGCAGAGTGGGAAGTCCTGATGACCTTAGTGAAATCCATTCTGTTGCATTACAACATCAGTCTCTATGGCAGGGCATTACTGCCACCGCGACAAAATATAGCTCAATCATTTAACATGCTTGATAGGGATATTTGCCGTGATATTTAGCTACCTTTTCTCTGCGAAAATGAAGCAATGACTCACTTTTCTCTCTAGCAAGCAGCGACACATGCAAATGGATGAGGAGATCACATCCGTGTTGTTTTAGCGTGTAGATTTGGTGTCAGACTAGATCCAGATAGTGACTGGGGTACAGCTCAGTAGCAGCCTGTGATGTGCTAGCTACCGGACAGTAGACGTTATCTGACCAGAATGGACATCTCTTACGCTTCTGCCACTCCTTCCTTGCGGTGTGAGCAAAAAGCATAAAGCCAGGTATTATTAGGTACACCTGTACCTGTATTGCACTTTGACTCAATTGCTCTGCTAGAAATTCTACCTTTACAAGATGTATTATGGTCAGTTTTTGCTGACGTGGTTGGAAGTGTGCAAATTCAATTCTGTTTACTATTGATGTCTTGGTTAAAGGTGCTGTTGTATTGGATAACATTATCTTGGGAGCTGTGTTTAATTTTTTGTCCTTCTTAGTTTCCATACATACATGAGGAGGCAGAGTATTAGAAACACCTCTGAATGTGATGCAGTCCAGAACAACAGCATCACTAACTTTGACTTCTGTGCAAAAATATACAATTTAATTGATATCTCGATAACAGTCTCAGCAAAACCTGCAAAAAAAACATCACAGGCATCATAAAAGCAACTTCATGGAAGAACAACTGTGTTGGACTGAATTAGATTGTACCGGTGTACCTAACAAAGTGGCCACAGAGTGTATCTTTCAATGTATGAAACAAATTTGATGAAGTTTCAGGGCCGATTATCACTGTTCCACCACCAGAACCCCGCCTGAAGCAGAGACCAAACACTTGACATTTCTCACAAGTTTTATATATAGCCCCAGATAAGATATAACTGCATATACAACTACCTAAAGATAGGAGGAGGCTTTCTCTGCCCCGGTGCCACTGAAACCACTGCTGTGCTGGTGCAAAAGAGATCATTCAGCTAAACCGGCACAGTCTATACCAAGTAAACACCAGCACCAGGATTATTAACTAATTAAACCAAACCAGTGGGCCAAGGAGGAAGCGCGCAAGAATACAACCGATGGTTGACCAAGTGAATTGATGAAAATGGTGAAACAAGAATTTTCCCATTGTAATGAGAAACAGAGCAAGTATTTGTTGTCAGGGTGGCAGCAATAAGTTGACACTCTATTTCATGTCATTGTTTTGCCTCCAACAGCAGCACTTATGCTGAATAAAAGAAACCAGGTGTTTTAGTACGCTTCTCAGTAACGTGTCTCTCCATGTCATAGATGAGGAAGAATGATGAAGTTAAAGGCCTGGCAGCTGACTGACAAACCCAGTGAGTATTAAACTATTGTTTTGGTGAGATTTAACATTTGAAAATTTAAACAGAGTTAATATGTCACATTTTTTCAATGTTCCTCCTCAGATCGCTCGCTGCTACAGGAGGATTTGACGTCATCCAGCAAGCTTAGACTACTGTCCTAGGACACTGGACCTAGAAAAGCTTGATAGGCATAATCAAGAATACCTTACTTCCATCCTAATAAAATTTGCTCTTAATAAGAGCTGATTATTGAAAAGCAGTTGTTTGTATTTATGTACATCTACATTTGAATACAACCACAGCAGCTTTTAGGTTTTTAAAGAGGCAAGTTCACAAGTTGAGGAATCGGTTTTGAAGTGTTCTTGCTTATGCCTATTGGAGCTTAAAATTTAAAACATCAGGGAAATGGTTTGGGGAGTCTCTGAAGAGACATTTCTGATTGCTGTTAACCTTTTTTTTTTAATGGAACTTATATGGGTTTTGTTCTTTTTCTTGATTTTACAGTTTCCAGTACACAGTGATTCATTGTTTACAAGACACATTTTCCACAAGTCTTGTGTCAACATCCACAAATGCTCCAGAGTTACTAGGATCTTAAGATGTTTTTCTAATAATTCAGTAAAATAGAAAAGGCTTCAGTGCTTCTGAGAAAATGTTGTCAATTTGATCTCTCAAAGCTTTGTCAAACTGGAAATTCCCCCGCCCTCCTGTGCTAAAACTGTATTAAAGTAATGTGATTGATGACATACTGTACAGCTTGTGATTTGGGTAAAAACTATTACATGTGAGAATTTACTTTGAAAAGACTCCACTGGAGACATTTAATATACTTTCAGAGTAGTCTGGGCAGACTGCCCTTGCTGTTGGTCAGATGGTTGGGGCAGCTTCATAAGATGCCAGCAGCTGTTTTGTAATTATAACTTTGGGTGAAGGTTTTCAGTGTTGATGGTGATAATATGAAAGGTGGATGTGAGCTCTGTGCAGATTTCAGAATGATGTCACATGAAGCAGTTCTGTCTTCCATCTTTTCAAAACTTTGGCCTGCATCATCATCTAAGTATTGTCCTGTGCTCAAAAAAATAATAAACTGGGTTTTAACGTAATGAATATGATTGTTAAGTGTATTAAAGACAACGTGTTTGTTCTTTGCTTTGTGTATGTTTATACATTGTACCTGCTGTAAAATCTATATTACTGAGCAAATGTCACTTGTACCGTTTCACTGCAGACTGGAAAAGACCACAGTGATGGTGAGCTGCATCACATATCATCACTTGAATCAGAACTAACGTGTAGCATTTGAAATGCTCACAAACATACATGGTTTCCTTTTCAGTTTTAGAAAATGTGGTGTGACTGGTGTCATGATTTTGGTTTTCGTGGATCAAGTGCTCTCCTCGTTGCAGATGCATTATTGGCCTCAATATCAGGAGTCTGTTCATAAACTTCAAATCCAGTCACGAAGCTCTGGTGTTTCACCACAAACAGATGCAGCAGCAACAAACGTCAAGCTCGAATCCTCCAAGATAAAAGCATCCCCACAAGCGTGAACTGAATAAAACCGCTCAGTTTTGCGCAAAGGGTGCACAGAGTCTTTCGAAATGCTTAGTTTCACTGCCTATTTTTCCTCACGCTAACATTAATCAGTAGCTAGGTTAAATCAAATATTTAAGATCAGCATAGTGGTAAGATTTGAGCGTCTTATTTACGTGTGCGATGTAATGCTTTTATTTTGAAGGCAAATCCATTGTCTTCCGGTAAAGGGGCGGTAACAACAACACTAGCTGCTGTACTCAAGCTGCTGGTGGTGGTCCAACGTTACTGTACGCTTCTTTGCAAGTTGAAAAACAAGTACTACCAAAAGCATATCAGGTAGTATGCGATAAAACACACTCACTCATACAGGTTGTTTATTCGAGTGTTGAATGTTTATTGAAAAAATGCTTGTGTTAGCTAGCTACGCAGGGTAGCTGCAGTGTTTTCTGTTACCGTTTACATTACCAGATGACAGCACCACAACACCCGTAACGCTAGCTATGTGCAGTTAGCTTAACGGAAATTAACGTTACCAGCTAAATAATCGAGTCTGCTCCAGTCAGACGTAAACTGTGTTAGATACACTGTGTTGTTAACTTTTAATGTTATCTCAAAGTAACACGAGAGGCTGAAGGTGATAGCAATGTTAGCTAACAGTGCCACAGAACTAGTGCTTTCCTCACCGTTGTTGCACGTATTAGCGTAATGCGTTTACTTTGTTTTGCAACAGTTCTGCCAAAGTTCAGCTCTAGTGGATTTGTCTCATTCCCCTCTAGGTGTGGAGATGATGGAGGAGAATGAGGAGCAGTCCGACGCCCATCAGTCAGAATTCAGTTTGAGGAAGGGAAACTACGAAGGAGACAGCTTCAGGTTGGACTCTGCCCTCCGACCACTGTCGCGTTTGTCGAAAGTCTATTAACGTTATACAACAAATCAATTCTCATTGAAGGTCAGCGCCCACCACTGCGTGCAGGGGTAATACTAAAAATAAACTCTTTGTGTTTCTAAGTGTTCCTTGGTGGTATATGGTGTTAAAGAGTTTAAAAGATGTTAAAGCATTGTCAGACAAGTTGTCAGTAAGCAGGAGCCAGATTTATGAATGGACCTTGGCCTCTAAAGTCATCAGACTCAATACACCTGCACAACAGACAGCTACTGCAGTGAGTGGAGTTATACAGCATGTCCACAATTTGAAATGTTATATATGTTCTTTAGGTTAATGATCTCGTGTGTGTGTGTGGGGCTGGTGCATGGTAAGTGGATATATAGATATGCATTCAATGTACAACTACCTCACAGTTGTACTATCACAGCCATAAAATGATTGGATTTACTGCTCATAAACATGATGGCATGTGGGACGAAACTGCTTCTGTTTCTTAATGCTAAAATATTTTGTGATTTGAAGTGTCTACCTGGGAATAGTTCCTGGACAGTGATTATTTTAACTCATGTGGTCTTTTCTGCAATGCCGATGGTCGATTGTAGCCTCTTGCTGTGTGCTGGTTGGTTGTAGAGCTATACCAGACTGTTGAGGTGTAGGTGGTGAGGACAGACCTACTGACTGCTTAACAAAAAGTTCCCTTGGTGTTTTGGGAAGTAGGTTTTGTTTCTTTATGTTGTAATGCAGGGGAATTGTTTTTGAAGGTATACCAATGATCAGTGTCATTACAACTATGAAGATGGCCAATCATACAGTGGGAAGTACGGTATTATGATTAGTGGCTCAATATGATGGGATCTGATAGCACGTGGAACGGCACCCAATTAATGTTTGGAACACAATTAACATATTGAGTAAAACAAAAGAGTGTGCAGGAGTGATTTTTCAAGCTGCTCCAGATGTCTCCTTGTGGACACTGTGTCGTGTTGTTCTTGTTGCCAGTTGCCTTCTTTAGACAGAGATGACATTGTCCAAGTTTAGCCATAAAGTCAGTCAGGAAGACAGGCTTTACAATGTCCACATTATTTCTTGCTTCTTTTCTCGTACTCCCTTTAGTCCTGCAATTTATATGTGCGGTTTAAGTTTACATCTGCAGAATATTTCTGTTGTTTAATGTCAGTGCCTATCCCTGTTACCACAACCCCAAGGCTTTTCCTGTAAGCAAAAATGTTGGCCGTCTACAAATTGGGCTTCATTCTGTCAGGTGGATTAGGTTGCTCAACAATACACATCTAATGCGGATTTGAAGAAGAAAAAAAACAATGTGTTGCTATCCAGCCTGGGGAAAGAGCAATTGAGTTTTTTTGTTCACGCATTTAGTTTCCCAATTTTTTAATAGGCCTAAGCCTGAAACATTTTACAATGAGATTATACGTAGTTTTTAGTACACAAAGAAGACTTGTAGACAAATGAAGCAATTCTCTAATCACTCAGTCCAACTTGGGAGCACTCAAATCCTATAGCCAGGACTTTCCTCATTTTGCTCAGTGGTTTGATTCTTCAGAAGCAACCAAAACTTGGGACTGTTGCTCATTTGATTCTTTTCAGGCAATTCAAACATACTTAAAATTGTCAGTTTTTTTGCATTGTTTTGTTTTTGTTTTACACTGTCAACAATTTTTAGTCCCTTGGAAAATACGTTGCATGCTCGTATTTTGTAACTTTAGCGCTCAGGCTCTCAAGCGGACAGCTGACGTTGCAGCATTTAACACTTTCAGCAAGAATGGATGAAGTCAGTTGGATGTTAGGCTCTAAAGGGCGCGACCACTCTGACAGCCTCTCCAGCGATCACACGCAGTCAACGGGCAGTAAACTGGTTCTACGCCACCGGCTCAGCCAGCTGATGACCTGCGTGGATGACTTGGACCCCAAAAATGAGCTGCACGACAAAGTGGTTAAGACACTGGATAACGCTTTCCTCATCTGTGGCAAGAGAGCCAACAAGCCTAAAAAGGACAGTTTCAGGTGGAGAACATATGTCACCTCTTCGCTTGTCTTTTCTGTCTGCTCAGGCTGGAAAGACAGTTATTATGGTCCTCTATCGCCTGCTGTTCAGCTTTTTGCTATTTTCACTCTTTATTCTGTCTTTAACCTTGTCCAGAGATTTTTCTCCTGTGGGTTCAGTTAACTACCCTGTCATTGGCCAACAAACGATGCTTTTGATCCTATTTTTTTTGCTAATGCTCCAGTAGAATGCTGTTCTTGGAATTTCTGTCATACATTTCACTGTCGTAGCTGAGCACAGAAAACTGAACATTGTGCGTGTTGCGGGCTTGGTTGGAAGGATGACTTTCCTCATGATGTGTTAACTGTAGCAGCCTGACGTGCTTGTGGTGGAAGCACAGTGCTTTTACTGTAACAGCTTTTTGCCACACTGAGTGAAGCTCTTTGATTGTAAAGCGTATAGTAAAGTATAGTGCTGTTTTATTTTGTGAAGCAGTTTAGCTGGATGTTTTTCAGCTTTGAGGTGATCCTGTATATTTGAAGTTACATACTCAGTAGTTTGTTCAGTTCTAAACGTTTTCCATCTGTTACTGACATTCTGTCATATTTCATGCATATTGTTGGATTCAAGTACCGCACAAATGACTAGTTTTCTATCTTCTGTGCCCCCAGGCTACACATGGTGACGTGGAATGTGGCCACAGCTGATCCTCCGGATGACCTGACCTCACTTCTCCATCTGAACTCCCCAAAGAGCCCAGACCTTTATGTCATCGGGTAGGTGGTACAGGGAATGTGAAATGATTGGTGGGGTCGGTATTTTGTTTATATAACTGGATATGGGGCAGAGTGACACAGTGACTGTGTGTGTGTGCGTGCGTGCTTGTGTGTGTGTGTACCATGTATTCCTTACATCATAAAATTTTAGGGTGAAGACTTGGGTTAAGCTCAGAGTAAGAGCTACGGTTTGGCAGAGAGTGGTTATGGTTAGGCAAAGTCTCCAGGAAATGAATGTAAGTCTGTGTAATGTCCCCAAAATTGATGGAACGTGTGTGTGTGTGTGTGTGTTAGTTTGCAGGAGGTGTACTCAGGGCCACTGAGATTCGTGTCGGACAGTGTATTCGATGACCCGTGGAGTCAGCTGTTAATGTCCACCTTGGCACCACGAAAATACATTAAGGTACAGCATAAATCATCTCATAACACCCTCATACACATTAGAGGTGACAGCCCATTTTCACAGGTAAACAAGAACAAACTTTCCTTGTAAATAAGAGAGAATCCTTGCTGAGAGTCTTCTGTTGTGCTGTATTTTCTGTATGTGTATGTTTCAGGTGTCATCCATCAGAATGCAGGGTCTGCTGCTGCTCTTCTTCTTCAAACTGGAGCACGTCCCCTTCATCAGAGACATCCAGACCACATACACACGCACAGGCATTTTCGGTTACTGGGTGAGAAATACTCACATTTAAGGAGTGCTCCACTGATTTAGCATTGCACTCTGATGACACTGATGACACTTTGATGTGTAAAATCGGTGCAGTTCCTCTTTCAGTAAGGGATGGAGTAAAATGTGTTTAGAAAATATCCCACTTGGTGCGTCACTTTAGTGGACTGAACCACAGAAGCAGAAGTAAATACTGTTTTTTTTTTCCCAAATGTAAAAAATAGTTCATGAATTCTTTTTTCACTTGTCAAAACCTTTGTCTTTTGTTTCTGTCTTAGTTGTAAACACATTGGTTCATCTCTCATATAACATCAAAACTAAATGAATAGTACAGAGCAGTTCAACAGAACTTCCTCTGTTTCTTTTCTGGTTTGTCCCTCAGGGTAACAAAGGTGGGGTGTCGGTCCGACTGTCTTTCTATGGCCACATGCTCTGTTTCCTGAACTGTCACTTGGCTGCTCATATGCAGTATGCCACAGAGAGAGTAGATGAGTTTGAGTACATTGTGGACACGCAGACCTTTGACTGTAAAAAGGCTCCAAGAATTGTTGACCACAGGTGAGTAGACAGACAGACTCCAGTTTACCCAAACAAATGTTCTAAAAATATAATACTAATCAGATCAGTGTTTCCTGCATGTATGAAATCTGTACGTTCACACTATCATTTTCTTTAATACTTCATTATTTCTAATTCCTTTACCGTCAACTGCTTTCTCGTGCTGTCTTTCATCCCTCCTCTGTCCCCGTCTTGGTCCAGGTTGGTGTTCTGGTTTGGAGATCTCAACTTCCGAATTCAGGACCACGGCATGCACTTTGTCCGCTCCTGTATCAACAATCAAACCTACAACCTGCTGTGGAGCAAAGACCAGGTTTGACCAGGTTTCATGTGACAGTCAAGGCTCCCAGCACTGCACTTGAATGACTGGTGGATGAGTAACCAGAGTTATATTTGAGGAGTCATGAAATGTGTGTGTTGTCGTTCTCAGTTGACCGTGATGAAGAAGAAAGAACAGATGCTCCAGGAGTTTGACGAAGGGCCTCTGGACTTTCAGCCCACGTACAAGTTTGACTTGAACTCAGATACTTATGACAGCAGGTGACTGCTTCCGAGTAACATACAAGAAATCATAATCACAGTCAATCCTAATTTATCATACTTTATTCGCCACATTTTATTTCTAGTACTTGCCTCTTTAAATGTTAATTTGTATATATTTTATCTACACCTCTTTCAACTTCACAGGCTCTACAGGACATGGTTTGGCTTTAAGTAAGAGTTGAAAACACATTTGTTTCCACATCTCCCTTAATAATATCACGTCACAGCTTCTTTTAATTCACCCAGCTACACTTCAGTGTGTGCGTACATGCTACTTTTGCAAGGTGCGAAAAGTAGTGTCCTCTTTTTCGTTCATGATAGCAATGTTAAGTTTTAACCTCTTTTCAAAGGCTTAATCAAGATTGTCTTCATCTATAACACACTGCAAATTAAGCAAACAAGCAGATATGATGAACAGTCTTTTCAAGGCAAATGTCAGATTGCCTCTGCAAAGAAAAGACTGAAGTGCTTGTTTATTTTACAGAATGCTGCCTGAGCTCACAGTCCTGTTGGTTTAGGAACCAGGAACCAACATTGTTGCATTTAAATGTACCTTATGGAGTTTTTTTTTTTTTTTTTTTTTTTTTTTCCCCCCCATCATTTGTGGCTCTATGGGGTAATGGAATTTTTTTTTTTCCCATCATTTCTGCATGCTTCAGGTCCTAGTGGAGATGCAGTTTCATGTTATTCTACTGGTAGACATTTGGTGGCAGTAATGCACCAAGAAGCGCAGCAGTGCCACTGCAAAATGCATGGACTTCTAGCTGGCAAACATTGATGTAAATTATGCAGATTTTGAAATGCATAAGAAATTGACTTTGCAAATGTTTGGTGAGGATAGAAAGACGTTAAATAATTTGTTAAGCCTTGAGGGTGCATAATTAAAATATTAGTTTTACAAAAAACTCCACAAGGTACCTTTAAATTGCAAGATATCAATAGTCCATATTAACCCGTGTTTAACCTACTGTGTGTACTACCATCATACTGCTTTCTGAGTGTGTTTATATAAAAGCCAGTGTGTAAACCTCTCTGGGTCCCAGAACAGCTGCTACATAACCACTAAGATGCATGGCCAGAAATAAATGTTTTGGTAATACGAGTGCTACTACTGCGGATAATTCAATATCTGTGTATTTGAATTTAACTGGATATCGCCCAGCTCACAGCAGCTACTGTATAGTCTGGAAACACCTGCTGTCAAGTCTTTACTTTATATTTTTACAGTGTTTTCTGAATGCTTGATACAAAGGTAGAATTAGAGTTCTTACATCAATGAAAGATTATGATGGCCAACTGGTGGTCTCTTTAATGGGACAAGAGCAAACAGCAGAGATGGAGAGTACTTGTTGTACTGGATTCATATAAGAGGTGTACTGAGGCCCACGAAGCTTATAATTTTTTTGGCACATTGTCTGATATAGTGTTATATATAGAGCTTATTGCAAGGCCTGATTCCAGACCTCTGAATCATCCCATAACTCTAGTTTTTTCAGTTATTCAAAGGCCTGATGCTGAAAAAACAGCCCACCAGTTAGGGATTTGAGGCAGATTAAAAATGCAGAGACAGAAAAAGTGAGTACCTGCATCCAGGACAAATAACAATGTGAAAATAGCCACAAAATTGTGATGAGGGTAAATAGGATTGATGTAGCTCTACAGGTCATTTAAACTAAACTAAATAAAAAAGTTAAACCAAACTACATAACAGAAATAACAGCAACAGACAGAGGTAGAGACATACACTACATAGAAAGATGAAGGAAACAACACTATTACAAGCAACATACTGTAATACCATGATGTGTACATCAATCTGAGGAAACATGAGAAAATTAGACAAAGCAGAAGAAAAAATCTAATAACAACATGCAAGCCAGCTATTGTTGCTTGGAGTGTTTATGCAGGGCACATACCTGTAACATACCTGTGTGTGTATGTGTGGCTGAAATATCTTGGTAATGGCAGTGATTGCAGAAAGGCTTGTGAAAGAGATGAGATGTGACCCCACCATATATACTGTACCTTGTTTTTTGTCAGTGGTAACATTCATCTGTTTTTTTCCCTTTTTTTTCATCCATCACCCAGTCATGCACCTCAAGCATCCTTGGTTCTTACTACAAAGACTTGACTTTGTCTCCTAACTGAAGTCCAACTCTCTGCTCTGTGTCTGTCCATCATCTATTCTCACCTTTCCAGCGGTAAGAAGCGCAAACCGGCCTGGACCGACAGGATTCTGTGGCGGCTCCGACCCAAAGCTCCGCCCCCTGAAGAGCAAGACAGAGTGGGACTGGATGCGAAGAAGGTCAGGCAGCTGGAAGAGGATGAAGAATACCCTCTGAAGATCAGGCAGGACTCGTACACCAGCATCATGGAGTACAGCATCAGTGACCACAAGCCTGTCATCGGCATCTTCACGCTGGAGGTGAGAAACAGCTCTCCAGAATGACTCCGATACAGTTCGCTGTCCTTCAGTTACTTTTGTGAACACACACAATGTTTATTTTGATTTAGTCCAACTAACTACAATTAGTTAGCACTAATTTCTCCTGTTTGAGTAACGTTTGTTAAGGTCTACAGTTCCCATCTTTTAGGGGAGTTTCTGAGGCCTTTTTAAAAAAGAAAGCATGCATCTATATCCTCTTTTTAAAGATATATGTCTGAAGTAGGGACAAATGGACTTGAAACTGAGACCCATTGGCAGGCTTTTGAAAATGAGAAAGTATTGGGAGACAGACGCATGTAGCAATTTGCCACCCCTTATTTTTTAAAGGCTTCTAAAGGACAACTGTACTTTATAACACTGTGGGTCTAATTTTCACTTCTTCAGTCATGGTTTCTATTTGTTATGATCATTTGTACTCACACAGAAATTGCTGAAATCTGGAATCACTTGATAAACCCACTGATAAATCAGCCAGGTTGATATATCAATCGATATTAGCTTATTTTAGATGTATTGGCATCAGTGTATAGACATACAAAACTAGGCTTGTGGTTATTTAGATAGAAACAGTGCCCATTACACAGTTTTACACAGAGGGCACTGACAAGGTGATTCTCAACTGTAAAATGTCCTCTACAATAGGTATGTTGGTCACAATTTAAAAATAAGAAATAAGAAAAATAAGAAAAAATAAGAAATCCATATGAGCTCATTTATTTGTTGGCTGTTTAATATTTGCTGGCATATTGTTGTCTGATTTTCTAAACCTCAAAAATTCAGTATGTCAGGCTATAACTACAGTCAAGAAACAGAGGCAGTCAGATACTCTGACAGTGTTAAAAGGCCACTTTATTTAGAGGTCAAAATGAAAGTGACCACTCCTGAAATGTTGAGAATAATTTGTCTGTTAAATAGCTCCAAAAGATCTGCCATTTACAGATTAATTTGTATCTCATTTACCTTAAAAAGTCAAGATAATTTAAAATTCAGAGTTTATTTCTCCGTCTGTCCAGCTGAGGAAGATGTACGGGACTCCTCTGGTGCGTCTGCAGGCGGAGGGAGACTGGAGCGCAGACCTGGATTCCATGGTTCTCTACAGCCCTCTGCAGCCGTTCCCCTCCAGTACATGGGACTGGATCGGACTCTATAAGGTTGGCCATACAACCGTTGACCGCTGGCAATTGAAATGTGACATTTCAGTGCGAAAGTCTTGATTGTGTGTCTGAAATTCAGGTTGGATTCACCAGCGTGTCAGACTACATCACCTACACATGGGTCAAAGACGATGAGGTGGCCTTCAATGAAGAAATCATGCAGGTAGTAACTTGCGCAGCAATGAGTTTGATCTCTATTTTGACATGTTACCGGGAGAAAAACATCACCGGTTAAATGTGTGTCTGGTTTTGTAGGTATATGTGGGTAAAGAAGAAATCCCTGTGCGGGGAGGAGAGTGTGTGCTGTGCTACTACAGCAATACTCTGCAGAGCATCATTGGAATTAGTGAACCATTCAAGGTGAGTAACAAGCACATACTGCATAGACTAATAGACATGTATTTCCTCTTCATCCTATCTGGCAACTGGAAATTGAAAGTAGAGTTACTGGGCATGTAAGTAAGTAGCACTGTGACCTGCTGGTCTCTCTTTTAGGTCCACGAGTCCAAGGTAGCCATTGAGGAAGGCTTAGTGCCTGAGAAGATCAATGGACTTGACAAAAGCGTAGTGAGTGAAGACCTTTGGAACTGATCTATCAGGAGTCACGGAGGTGGTACGATGTAGAAATGCATCTGTTTGGGCCTGGATTGCCTGAACCACACCAAGGCTTTTAATTACATTGTTTCCTAACTTGCCATTGAAGACGCAGATTAGGAAGTGCTGTCTGTTCATGCTGTTACACATCTCCACTGACCTCTCTAACGCTACCAGTGTGGCTGCCAGCTACTTACACCTCTGTGGTCAGTGTGGTTTTTATGACTGGTCTGTAGGGTCACATTTGTTTAGGTGTGACTGCCGTCATGCAAAGCAGAAACCATGAGCGATCCTTCTTCAACTGACCTAAAACCCAAGAAAAGTTTCCATAGAATGAAACTTAAATTTAAATTGGCCTTACATTGAGCAAAGAAGTGCTATCTTTGTACCCTGGCCTGAGGCATAATAAAATGAATGAGGTAGCATTATAAAATACGATGAAAGGCTTTGATTGACAGCCTGTTGAGGAATAGAAGGAAACAGGGTGGACGTACTGATGAAATAGAAGGTAAAGTAAGTTGTAGGATGTGTACAGGCCTGCTGCTTTGTGTGATTATTCGAGGCTCTCAGTTTATGGTCGTGTTAATGGTTCAAATTATTTGTGTAAATGTTGAAGTTGCTCTCATGGCTGCCTTTGTGTGGCTGCAAGAAAAGCTGTATCACTGAATATTTGAAGTCTGGCTTGTTTGGAGGAGTGAAAACACCCCAGACGAACTTTGCCCGACTTCTGCAGTTACAAAAAGGGAATTGGAAAACTAAGAAAGTTCATTGGCTGTTTTTTTGTTTACATGGTATTCTATGATGACATCAAGTTGTTCATAAACAATGAGTTATTTTACGGTGGAAAATGAGTCTAAAAATTCACTGCTTACTTATATAAGATTGGTATCCCTATTCACTGTGATGCTGGAGCAGGAGCTTACACAAGAAATGCCTTTGTTAATAGTTCATATTCCGCTATATTTTCCAAATGTTCATTTCAGTCTGACAACTTTTAAGCTTTAAAATAAAAGTGCACTCCTTGTTCAAGGGATGATCAGAGCTTCAAAACATCAAGAGGTAACAGTCAGCCAGTCCATGTGACCTAAAGTCCTGCTGAAGTCTGTAGGACCACTAAACATAGAGTGGTTTAATCGCAGCTGTCACAGAAATAACACCATGAATGATCTGGCAGCACCGTAAGCTGCAAATGACCAGAGCATTGTAGGTGAAAGAACAAATGATAAAATGGGGCAAGTGCCTTTTTTCTACAACACATTTGCATTATGCAGTTTTTGGAGAAGTTTTATAGACTTTTTATGTAGTAATTTGCCCAACTTTCAGTAGATTGAGTTCAGCAGCACTTTGTTTGTGTTTGGTGGTCCTACAGACATGGGGTAAAGTAATAAATGATGATGAAATGTCTTGAACAATTCCTCTAATAATACAAGATGATCTGACTCGGTCCTTCTGCCCTTCCACTTTGTTTTCTGTAAAAATGTGTAGTATTGGCTAAAAAGTCATTCTTTATTAAGAAATATGCAGAGAATTGTCAGCTCTACAGGAGCTCTTACCCTGTACTGTCCTAAAAAATGCTGTAGTATGTAAACTGAATCTATTTATGGTTTGAAAAGTTTTGTATGTAATTGAAAATATTCCTTGGGCTCACAGAATATCTCACTTTAGTGGTCAGTGAATTGACGCTGTAGGAAGAGAAGATTTTGCAGTTTTGTTTCCTCCTCACAGTATTTGATTGAACTTCGGTTTTTCCTGGAGACTTGAAAACATACGTAGCTATTTAATATAAACTTTGTGTTTTTGTGGAGCGGATGACCTCTGGTTCATCTTCAGCTTGCTATCTCATTAGCCCACGCGCACCTTGCAGTTTTTAAAAATATGAATCATTCCCTTTTAAAGCTGATTGTGGTATTACAGCAAAGTGGAGAACATAAGCTGAGTTACACTGTTTATTGTTAATGCATCAGTATTTATAGGAAGCCATGCTCTTATTATTAGTGAGAAGGAATAGAAATATTTTGGTTTTGTTTGTACAATATGGATTCAGCAAGTGCCTTTGAAATGCTTGTTGCTTTACATTTAGTGGACTGTACTATGCTGCTCAGTTTCATACGACATGTATTATTAATATTTATCAGATAGAATATTGCTGTTCTAAACTTTCACCCACTCAAAGATCTCTTCTACTCAATGTCATCGTTATTGGCTTGCTGGAATCAATTTTATCATTGCTGTTTTTTGTTTTAACTAAAAAGTGACTTATTTTCTCAAATAGCAATGAAATATTGTAATAGACTGTAACTGAATTCCAACAGATTTATAGCTTTGGAAAGGCAAATATTAAATAAGTCTCACTTCAGTCTCTGTGTGATTTATTGATTAGGCGTTAGTTATCTATTCTGTTTTCTATTATTCGACCTGGCCTCAGTAATGATAATAATTAATATTAGTGTTTGTTATACAAACAAATAATATTAGTCTCACTGTGTGGCTGCCTGCTGTTTACTGTCCACAGGTAAACCAGCAGTAACTGACAGCAATAACTTGAACTTTATTATCATCAAACAGTGGAACGAACAGTTATTCACTGACAGCAACCGACCGCATCTGCCTGTGGCGTCCGTTGCCATAGTAACCGTTTGTCTACATGTTTAATGGAGCCGGAAGCAGAAGACATCTAAACTCATAGCTATATTTTGGTTGATTACAACCTCACAGAGAAAAGGTAAGATAAAAAAAAAACACTTGTTATTTTGCTGTAATGTACCTTTTTTGTGCTGACTCATAACTCCACTGAGAAACAACGCGCCAACAATGTGTGTGTTTCAAACCAGTTAGCTAACATTAACAGCTAACTAACAGCTAGCGCTAACGGCTAACGTTAGCTACGGTAAGTGAAGTTTGGGATGTTCTTTGCTGTTAGCGTTACCGTTAGCCATCAACACAAGGTCACACTCCTCACAGGAATATAAGCGCACTTTAAGATCCTAAAACATCTGGTATAGAACAGGAAACAGCAAAAAAATGACTTCAGATCAAAATAAAACGTTCTAAATATGAGTGTTGAATCTGTGGCATCATCTTCATTATTGACACCAAATGTTTGACATTATATTACATGTTTTCTATTTGTGGTGTTAACTGCTACTTTGAGCATTAAATCACTCTTCTGGAGATTATTCAGCCAAATGTTTCTCAGTGTTGTCCGAGACTTCTTCCATTCAGCAATACATGATCCTCTTTGAGTGATCCTCTTTCTTTCTTCCTGATATTTCTTCCAGAAATGATCAGTGGGTGTCCAGTAAAACCTACGTAGTCTCATAAGCATTTTCCTCTGGTTTTGAACTGTTTTCAGTCTCTTTCACCACAAGGCAACCACAATTATTTCCATGTCTCAATAAATGTTCTTCCTACCTGCTTATACTGTCAGTGACAGACCGCTGGTGGAGAACAATGCCCGCCCAAAAGCCCAGCCTTGGCAGTATTGAGGCTACGCAGAACCACTCCGAGCTCTTCAGAGCAGAATGCGCCAGGCTGATCTCAGAAAGTGACAAAGCATGCAAACACATGCAAAATGATGAAAACAAGCAACTGGGTAAGTAGGAGAATAAGAAATCAGCCAGTCTGTGTTAAGCAATGAATGATGTTTTACAAAGACTGCAGAGGTTGACTGTCTTGTCTTTTTTCTTCTGCTGTTCAGATCAGCGGAGCAGAGACATCCAGTTTCTGAAGAAGGAGTTAGAGCTGAAGTTGGAGGAGATCATTGTGGAGATTGATGACCTCATTGAGTTACAGAGCAGAGTGGTGAAAGCCCTGGAGGCCTCCAAAGAGCCTCTGAAAGTCACCGTTCTCTGTCTGGAGGAGAGGTTAGACCGGAAACTGATGGGGAACAGAGAATCTTGAACAATGAGAAGAAAAATGCATTATAGTTTGCATTTCTTTTTGTCTTTTTCATTAAAACACTCAATAAGTTGACAGCATTTATGTCACATGCATTATTCCATTATCTATGCCTCCCTGTCCTGTTCAACAGGGCTTTTCTATAGCAGACATTCTGACTTGAGGCATGTCCAAGATTTGTTCAAGAACTGCATTTCATGTTTTGTTTAGAAGCTGAGGACCTGAGTCCTGTTACCACTAAGTATATCTACTGACTGGGGGGTTCATCTCGCCAATGGCGCCATTGATCTGGGAGTTTATGTCCTTTTTATCTGCATCGAGTGACAGTGATGCTCTTTTGTTTTGTGGCCTGCAGAATGAAACGTCTGCCCTTTGAGAGGCTGCATGATGAGGTGTACAGAGAGCTGCTGAAGGAGAGGGAGGTTATTGAGGGAGTGGCCACCCCTCTCCAGCGTGTAGTGGAGCAGATCATTGAGCAGATACGGTAAGGGAGAAGGACTAGGTCTGATTATACAGACTCTATGAAAGGGATCTTAAAAGTATGCACACATTTTGGAATTTCTAACATCGGTTGTCTTGAAACCTGGAAGGAAAATCAAATCACTGCACACATTTGTTGGTAAAACAAAGACAAAACCTGTTGTTTTGTGTTCCAGACTGAACCGATCTGCCAAGTACCACCTGGAGCAGGATCTGAAGGAGAAATCTGAGGCCCTGTGCATCGACAGCTCCTGTGCCCTAATGACCACCTGTTCCATCAGCAACCTGCAGAAGTCCAGAAACACCAACACTGTTCTGCAGAGGTGAACGATCGTGTTATATTTGGCTCCATAAAAACAATGATATGTCTATGAAAAGGCAGTTTTCAAGACCATTTGAAATTCCAGATTTTTGGATGATTTGAAATCATTGCCAGTGTACGTCTAGAAGGGGTCCATCATACTCTTCAAGATGTCCAGACAGATCTGTCTGGAAATGTACAAAAAAGGCATTCTGTTAGTTCCTCATGACTTTTTGAACACCTCCCTCTCTCAGCTCGGCAGTGACTCCAAAGCAGTACGAGAACATCTCAGACATCAACATAGCCAAAGCGGAGCAGCAGAAGACCAACTCTCGGTCCCTGCGGGCACTGGTGGAGTCTCTCCTGGAGCAGGTGGCCTCTGACATGCAGAAGCAAGTCCAGGCCACGACGGCAGCCTTTCAGCTGAAGGTCCAGGAGATCAAGTCTGCCAAGAGCCAGATGGAGGATCAGCTGGCCAAGGTAGGGCAGATGAGTACATAGAGTATATTTTTCAATGAGCAAGAGTCACATGAAAGGAGTGAAGTCAGGCAGTGGGAGGCAGATGTTGTAATAAATGTCTGAGAGAGAAGATCTGATTTACCATCAGTATTAGGTTTTTATTCGAATTGTTGGTCAGTGATGATTCTTTCAGAAAGGATGGACAGGTGTATAATAATGTGATTGGCTTTTTCCTAGAGTGTAATCATGTTGGTGTAGATACTAATATTGCTTTAATAGCACATGGTTTCAATGCTGTTTAAGAGACATTCCCAATCTGCAAAGAAACAATAAACAGTTTTAACACGAAATTCTATTTTATTGCATTAACATAACCAATACACACGATATAATGTCACATGACACAAAATGTTTGTTTTGTTGACTCACGGCAGATTCAGTCCAGACCTATTTAACTCAGTCTCTGCCTTTAAAACACTTTTTATGTAAATGCTATAGAAAGGCCACACAAAATGTGGCCACGAGTGACTTAGACATAGTGTGCCAGTAACACGTAGAAAGAAGTCATAAAGCAAACTGGTTCAGAAATGAAAGTTACACAACAACATCTGTCTAATGTTTGCTAACAGTCTACAGAATTAAGAAAGTGTTTGTTTGGTGAATGAATTGAACTTTTAAGAGGAAGAAAATCTTATTTCTTTCTCCAAAACTTTCACAGTCTTTCTTTAAAGTGTCTGACTTGATGTCTGTATATGAGTGTGATGGACAGTTCACAGTTCATCACTGCTGGACTGAGAAATAAGGACTTTTAAGAGTTAATTGTACAAAGATTCAACAACTGTTTTTAAAACAACAACACAAGGGTTACTGCATCCAAATGGCCAAAAATATTTATTAATTATTATAAATCTTAAATATGGGCACTATTTCTTTGGAATAAATAAGTTCTAAAGAAATTGTTAGACACAGAGGCGTGTGGATTATCTATAGAAACTATTTTTTATTTAAGTCATTGATGTTGTTGGAACTGGTGACTGAACATAGAAATTCCTTGTTTCACTTCATTTCAGAGGCCTTAGAAATGATTTGTCATAAGTGTTATGAGTGGCTGCCAATTTAAAAGAATGTATTTGTCCATAGTTTCAATATATTGCTCATGTCATTCTGTTCCTTGATCTGCTTGTCCAGTCTCCTGTGGAAAGTGCATCTTCACTAATTACCGCCAATATTACACCTTTAGTCCAGATGTTCATCAGCCTGGAACACGACCAAAAACATGAAAATATCTCTTCAGAATTTTCCATCTGTATGAGTTCCGAGTAACGGTATGAACCTTCCTGTATATTTAATTCTCAGAAGCATCTCTGAGCTCAGATTACTAGTTATTTTTAATAATGAAGAGTTCATTTGAACATGAGTCAGTCTTAAAATGAATAACCACCAGTTTGATCATTATTCCCTGTAGGGCACAATAAACAAACACGATCTAGGAAAAATAAAGTGGAGGGAACTGTTTTGTGCCGATGTCATTTTCCTGCTGATTTACTACAAAGGGAAAATACTGACTGGTCCTTGTGTGACCCGTCTAGATCCTGTCTGAGATCGGCAGCCAGCAGAGGACCAGTGAGGATCTCCGCGTCGCCATTGCAGAGAATGAACATGCTCTGAGTTTGGCTCAGGCCCGGCTGGCTCTGCGCCATCAGAGGCCTGCCAAAGAGCGATGCCACGATCCAGCACAGTCCCAGCTCCTCGCCGAGGTCCGGCAGCTCACTGCTCAAGTCACCAAGTAAGACCAGGACACACTCGCCTCTGATGTGGAGGAACGAGACAACAAGTGTTTTCAAAAGCAATGCAGTGGAAGGTTAATGATGCCTGTGTGGACACACAGCTGACACAGCTGATAGTTTACAACGACTATAACCACGAAATCTAGGATATAAAGACAACAAATGGGAAGAATTCAAACATCCTGATAATGGAAATGCTCATTTTAACATGTTAGAACATGTTATGAGTGTAAGAACGTATAATAATGAAGGTTTAATGAAGTCAGAGCAGTGGAAATAGAAAACATTACTTTTAAAAATGCACAGAAAGAACCTTCCTTGTTGTTAATGGCTAGTCTCGATGGATTGCATAGATGTTATTACTGATTAAAAAAAGAAAGGATGCTTTCCGGTTTCTTCCACTGCTCTTCCCGTATTGGCTCATGTGTTGTTTGGAGGTGTATCCTTTAGCATCATGTGGCACCTCTCTTCCCTCTGTATTCTCAGACTGCGTGAGGCAGCGGCCCAATCAGAGGACGAGCAGAGGGCTCTGGTTCGCTGCCAGCTGCAGCTGCAGGAAAACATCGAGACCGAAGCCAATGCTCTCTACATCGACGAGGTCGTCTGCCCCCAGCACAGGGAGCCCATTATCATACATCACTTCTGAGCAGTCGGCAACATCAAAGGTCTACATAAACGGAGTATTTCTTCAAAATGCAGTTCTATAAAATTCACTTCCAAATATACAATATGTATGTGTGACTGGAGTTCTGTTTCATTGCTCTAAACATGGTTTCAATGCTTCAGTTTCCTCTGAGGTCTTCACTGTGAGAGCTGTGTGACATGTTTTGTGCTGTCTGACCGTAATGGTTCCACTGGTTTTAGTCCTTTTTGTTTGTCTGAGCTCCTCATAAAAAACTTCCATAATAAACAAAACCACTGCTTCATGTTTTATTCAAATATTGAGCTGTGGCAGGCGTCATTATTTTTATTGAATGAATCAAACATCTTCATATTGCACTTAGTGATCTGTAATGTGGCAGAAGCTGCAACACGTTAGAGGACCAGCTGCTGTGTTCACTCAGTGGAGCCTGACTGAATAAAAATCAAAGTTATACAGAGATGAGCTACAAGTAAATACGTCCACCCAGTAACAGCCAGGTGAAACTGCTGCAAGGCTAACTGAACCAGCTGACAGGGCTAACGTTAGCTTGCTAATATATTACTCATTTAACCAGACTGAGGAAGAAAAGGGCTAATATGGAACGTGGCATATCTGACCATTGATAACAATCTCAATTTATTTTAAAATGACATTTTACAATGAAAACACAATACACCTCAAATTACAAAACATAGTAGCAACAACATCAGCTTAGATGATGTTAGTCAGGTTAGTGCCATCGGATATTTACTCTAAATGACATGAAAACTGATGTACAGACTTCAAATGACCAATAACATTCAAGAGCTGTCACCGTGTGACTTTGTGTCAGTGTGTCGCAGGAAGTCCCTCTTCAGTATGTTAATATGTATTTGAAATGACTGAATTTCAGGCGTTGACATGGAAACCTTTTATGTTAATGGAGACTTCAGCATCATGTGACCCATTTCTATAGAAACTCCTGTGAAAACTGCTAAATATGAGATTTCTGACTTAAAACGTTCTGTTCACTGGTTTAGACAGAAGTAATTATCATTACAGTTGAGTCGCTGTGTTTCTGTTTATCAGACAGAGCATTACGAAGGTATCAGGAGTGTCAGGTTTGCTCGGATACAGACTGCTATATTCCGAACAACTCATCATGCAAGTCACATACTCTCTACCTAAAACTAAAAACAAAGTGTAAACCTGAACCGAAAGATTTAAACATTAAAATACAACTAAAACTGAATAAAATGACATGTCAGCAGTCAGAATAGTTGTCTTCCATCGTTCTGAAGCAGCAGATCCTTGAGGAGCTCTGTCTTTATTTCAAGAGGACGTAGATTTGACACTTCACCTAAAAACACAGAGGAGGAAACCTCTGACCACGGACTGCTCGCAGTGTTTATACACATCGTGTGTGATGCAGGAAAGTTACCTCGTGCCAGCGTAGTGTGAGGAGGGGCAGGGCCAGGTGGCAGTAGGGGCAGGTGCTGATCTGGTACGGGTCCCCTCCCTCACCCCACGAACCACTGCTGGGTCTGTGCGACAGGGAGTTTGCCTTACAGGTGCTGCTTATCCGACTGACCCCCCGCATGGAGAAATCAGAAACCTCCTCCTCCTCTTCCTCCTCTGGCTCATCCTCTTCATCATCAGACCTGGTTGCTGGAACACACCTGAGCTGGTTTGGAGGATACAGACAAAGGTTTTGATTTTAACGACTGCTTATTGATTATTGGTTGTTCTTATGTGATGTCAATATTTCCATGATTTTACGTGTTCAGATTCATAATATGTAAAAACCTTGTTTACCTCATGTTCCTCTATATCCTCAGCTGGAAACGGTGCCGCACATCTGCTGCAAAGCACTGTTACTTTTTCTGTGACAAGAAAACAGACGTGATAGTTAAAAGGAACAGACGTGGTGATAGTTAAAGAGAAAAGACGTGATGATAGTTAAAGGGAACAGACGTGGTAATAGTTAAAGAGAACAGACGTGGTGACAGTTAAAGGGAACAGACGTGGTGATAATTAAAGAGAACAGACGTGGTGATAGTTAAAGGGAACAGACGTGGTGATAGTTAAAGGGACAGATGTGGTGATAGTTAAAAGGAACAGACGTGGTGATAGTTAAAGGAACAGACGTGGTGATAGTTAAAGAGAACAGACGTGGTGATAGTTAGAGAGAACAGACGTGGTGATAGTTAAAGGGAACAGACGTGGTGATAGTTAAAGGAACAGACGTGGTGATAGTTAAAGAGAACAGACGTGGTGATAGTTAAAGGGAACAGACGTAGTGATAGTTAGAGAGAACAGACGTGGTGATAGTTAAAGGGAACAGACATGGTGATAGTTAAAGAGAACAGACGTGGTGATAGTTAAAGGGAACAGACATGGTGATAGTTAAAGAGAACAGACGTGGTGATAGAGAGAACAGACGTGGTGATAGTTAAAGGGAACAGACATGATAGTTAAAGGGAACAGACGTGGTGATAGTTTAAAAGAACAGAGGTGGTGATAGTTAAAGGGAACAGACGTGGTGATAGTTAAAGGGAACAGACGTGGTGATAGTTAGAGAGAACAGACGTGGTGATAGTTAAAGAGAACAGACGTGGTGATAGTTAAAGGGAACAGACGTGGTGATAGTTAAAGGGAACAGACGTGGTGATAGTTAAAGAGAACAGACGTGGTGATAGTTAAAGGGAACAGACGTGGTGATAGTTAAAGGGACAGACGTGGTGATAGTTAAAGAAAACAGACGTGATAGTTACAGGGAACAGACGTGGTGATAGTTAAAGGGAACAGACGTGGTGATAGAGAGAACAGACGTGGTGATAGTTAAAGAGAACAGACGTGGTGATAGTTAAAGGGAACAGACGTGGTGATAGTTAAAGGGACAGACGTGGTGATAGTTAAAGAAAACAGACGTGGTGATAGTTAAAGGGAACAGACGTGGTGATAGTTAAAGAGAACAGACGTGATAGTTACAGGGAACAGACGTGGTGATAGTTAAAGGGAACAGACGTGGTGATAGAGAGAACAGACGTGGTGATAGTTAAAGAGAACAGACGTGGTGATAATTAAAGGGAACAGACGTGGTGATAGTTAAAGAGAACAGACGTGGTGATAGTTAAAGGGACAGACGTGGTGATAGTTAAAGAAAACAGACGTGGTGATAATTAAAGAGAACAGACGTGGTGATAGTTAAAGGGAACAGACGTGGTGATAGTTAAAGGGACAGACGTGGTGATAGTTAAAGAAAACAGACGTGGTGATAGTTAAAGGGAACAGATGTGGTGATAGTTAAAGAGAACAGACGTGGTGATAGTTATAGGGAACAGACGTGGTGATAGTTAAAGGGACAGACGTGGTGATAGTTAAAGAAAACAGACGTGGTGATAGTTAAAGGGAACAGATGTGGTGATAGTTAAAGAGAACAGACGTGGTGATAGTTAAAGAGAACAGACGTGGTGATAGTTAAAGAGAACAGACGTGGTGATAGTTAAAGGGACAGACGTGGTGATAGTTAAAGAGAACAGACGTGTTGATAGTTAAAGGGAACAGACGTGGTGATAGTTAAAGGGACAGACGTGGTGATAGTTAAAGAGAACAGACGTGTTGATAGTTAAAGGGAACAGACGTGGTGATAGTTAAAGGGAACAGACGTGGTGATAGTTAAAGAGAACAGACGTGTTGATAGTTAAAGGGAACAGACGTGGTGATAGTTAAAGAGAACAGACGTGGTGATAGTTAAAGGGAACAGACGTGGTGATAGTTAAAGGGAACAGACGTGGTGATAGTTAGAGAGAACAGACATGGTGATAGTTAAAGGGACAGACGTGGTGATAGTTAAAGAAAACAGACGCGGTGATAGTTAAAGGGAACAGATGTGGTGATAGTTAAAGAGAACAGACGTGGTGATAGTTAAAGAGAACAGACGTGGTGATAGTTAAAGGGACAGACGTGGTGATAGTTAAAGGGACAGACGTGGTGATAGTTAAAGAGAACAGACGTGTTGATAGTTAAAGAGAACAGACGTGGTGATAGTTAAAGGGACAGACGTGGTGATAGTTAAAGAGAACAGACGTGGTGATAGTTAAAGGAACAGACGTGGTGATAGTTAAAGAGAACAGACGTGGTGATAGTTAAAGGGACAGATGTGGTGATAGTTAAAGGGAACAGACGTGGTGATAGTTAAAGGGAACAGACGTGGTGATAGTTAAAGGGACAGACGTGGTGATAGTTAAAGGGACAGACGTGGTGATAGTTAAAGAGAACAGACGTGGTGATAGTTAAATAAAGTTCTGGAAATTATCTGGGGTTTGAGCCGAAGCCTCAGCACCTCCATCCCCTTACTGCTGTTTGCTGGTATTTTGCCGGTAGCTGGAGGAGGACCGGAGCCGGCGTCAGTAGCTGAGCAGGTCAAGCCGTGCTCGGGTCGGTCCCTCAGGGTGACGTATCGGCCGCAGTCGCCGCAGAGCTCGGTGCGGCTCCCGCAGGCCAGGCGGTGTTCGTTCAGCTCCTTCCACGGCAGCTCCAGCTCGCAGAACTGACAGCTCTGCAGACGCTCCACACACTCATCAGACTGCAGACAGAGCAGAGTCACACTGAGAAACAGACTGGCTTTAACTCTGACTCCACATCAGCCAGCCGGCACAGGAATCCAGTTATGGGCTAAAACTGAATATCTGCATGTTCTGGGATCTGTCGACATGAAAGTGGAAATGAAGTGATGAACCATCTGGAGTTTCAAACCAGAAATATTCTGAATCCTTGACGACCGTCATAAGACACCACATTTTTTTTAATTATCGCTAAAATGGAAGCAAAGTGATCTCATTGTCTGAACTTTTAGTCCCTAGTGTGGCTTAAGCTCCACAAACAGGTGATCCCTCATTTCCCATAATGCAACAAGATCGAGCTTTCATCACATCCTCCCTACCTTGTAAACACGTACTCTTTAAAAACCTTATGTCCCCTGTTTGTTCGGCAGATGCTCCATAAAAAACCTGTAGTGTCCAAGCTTAGATAACCCTAGTGACATCACTATGACATCATCAGGGTCCTGTTTTACTCTCTCAGGACTCAAATGTTTTTGTTTATATTATTTCTTCATGGTTTGTCCTTTTTAACAAACACATAAAGACGTGTTGCATTCGAGATGTTTCCTGCAGTGTTCCACTCTGCCTTGTGTCCAGCACCAACAGAACCAACAGAACCAACAGCACCAACAGAACCAACAGCTCCAACAGCACCAACAGCACCAACAGAACCAACAGCACCAACAGAACTAACAGAACCAACAGAACCACTGGACTTACTTCATGATCCATCAGCTGACAGCGTTCCATCTTCTGGTTACACTTCAAGCATCTCACCTGCAAACAGACAGAGCTGTAAACCTGCAGCGAACACACCGTCATGTGGTGCATGAGTGTGTTTGTGTTTGTATGTGTGTGTGTGTGTGTGTATGTGTGGCTGTGTGTGTGTGTGTGTGTGTGTGTGTGTGTGGACACCTGGGCGTGCTGTTCCTCTCTGTGCTGCTGAAGCTGCTGTCTGGGAACTGCTTCCTCACAGTCAGGACAGAGGCATAAGAAGCGGCTGCAGTGAGTTTCATGCAGAGTGAAGTTGGCCACTTCAACGTCTCTGTGGCTTAAAGAGAGAGGCAGAGGCTCATCTTCTGTCTTTGCTGTTTGAGGAAACTGTCCTGAAGCTAAAGTCAGCAGCTGAACAGACGCTGCATCGAACAGGAGCAGCATGTCTGCTTTCAGACACCCAGAATTCATGTGGATCTTCAGGTATGACTGATCTCATGTTGTCTCCACCAATAGCTGTTCACACCTTCCCTTTAGTCAGCAATACAACAGCGTGTTATAGACTATATGTACTCTTCAGACTCTTGGGAGGGCACTGCTTTTTCTAAGTGAATTACAAGATTGAGCCCCCTCGACAACACAATCATTTTCACACAGTCCCTTACAGTGCCTGGCTGAAAGTTTCTAGATCTCTGATCTGGAGCTGATAAGAGAGAGAGCTTCACATCTGTCACGTTTTTAGACAATCAAGACCAAATATGCTGGAGAGGATTCCTGTAGCTGCAGTGGACTACAGAGTACAGGCTGATACAGTCACTATTACCTGCTAGTACTGATAATACCTGGTTAGACTGGGGGGAAAGGTCCAGGTTTCACTGGTGTTCTTATTGACTTTAAAAGCAGGACTGGTTGTCTCTGTAAATGAGACCTATCACAGATAGCAAATGTCACTTCAAACTAGTTTATAAACTAGATGTTTTCCCCCTGGTCAACATTCCTCCTTTCCGGAAAAGTACTGATATTGACCAAAGTGAAAGTGAAAGTGAACGTGTTGTCCGTTCACCTTCATGTCAACTTGCGTCCGCAATCGTGTTAAAGGACAGAATGCTCTCAGCAGCTTCACCCACTTCGCTCTGCGAGCCTGTGAGCAGCCTGTTTGTCTAACAGCTGTTTAAATTATGCTGACAAACATCCTCTTCCCTATTCATCTGTGCCGAACTGTCACTGACCGATCTGTGAAACGTTGTACAGTACACTCTCTCTCCAGTGATCACAACGTGCTTAAACAACAGACTTTTTAACGGAATGTGGTGTGTCAACCCCCAGAAAACCTCACGTGAAGTTAACTCTCTCACCATTGGCCGCATGTGCGCGTTGCTTCCTTCTTATCCATCGACAGAAATCTTTGAATAATGATCAACTGTTAGAAGAAAATGAATCAGACTTTCTGTCTGACACTTCCATTCTTTATTCAGCAGAACAGAAAGTGAAATTAGCTGCACCGCCGCATGTTGTTGTGTTACACGTCTGCCACAAGGTGGCGCCAAATATCCCCTATGGTTTGTTTTTAGGTGTTTTAGGTTCAACAACACACAACTGAACAGCTTAAAAACACACCTGCTGATGTCATTATATCGACAAAATAATGTCTTCATGCAATATAGTTATTAGCTACAGTTCGTGAGTTTAGTTTAGCCGTTCATCTTTCTAGAAGGCAGATGTCATGACATTTAGATATCCATGTTTGACCGATTTATATGGTGATCAACCAGTTTGTATGACTGATGACCTTCTGCTGTAGAAGGACATAAAATCATAAATATGATGTGATAGTTGTTGGATCGGACAGAGAAACATTGCCATATTACTATAAGAAGAAAGCACAATTGGACAGGTTGGGAGATTAGTTTGTAATATACACCCGAGTGTAACACCCAGATAGTAAATTCACACAGGTTTTGGATAGTTCCAAACATTTAGGCAAAGTTATGTATTTCGGTTAGGGTTTCAATTCATAAAAAAATTAACTGAAGGCTAGAATTTATTTGATAAAGAGGCGACCACACCTGAATTCATTAATTTTAAGTGGAGAGGAAAGTGGTTCTTTCACGTAAGTAACGTGAAAAATCTGAATACTTTCCCCAGTGAATGTGTCAATGCAGCGATGCGCTCTAGTGAAAATTGGGATGTTTCCGATAGTCCATGAATGCAGCAGAAAAAAACGGTTTGGCGGAAGGAAGCGCTGTAGCGCGTCGCTATGGAGACAGATGCCGGAAGTAGCGACTGTAATGGTGAGAACCAGCAGATGGGTGTTCATTCACAAACAAAGAGTGTTTGTGACTGTAAAGCAGAATAAAGTAACATTTTCTGAATGTTTCCTTCAGCCTAACCCCATATTGAAGTTTGCGTTGCTCTTGTCTGGTATACGAGAGCTCCAACACAAAGCTGCTGGCTTGTTCGTCTTATGGCCCGAAAGGTACTGACTTCGTGTCTTTGGAGATTTACGGTATTGCTACGGGTTTAGAAACTATGCTGACGTATGATAAACCCAACATTAGATAAAATTAGTTACTTGCAGGCTTTGGAGCTTTGTAATTGTATTTGAGTCAAACTCGTGTCTAGTGCAGTTTTTGAACGTCTTCAGAGAGTCAGGCCACAGTGAGGTGACAGCATCTGAAGGGACTGATATGATGATATGCTGTAATGTTCAATAGTGGGTTCTAATTTAGTTAAGCATTGTCGGCCTATACACTGTGTGGAGCGAGGTAACAAGAATATTTAACAGACTAAGTTATAGTTTGCCATTTATCTCAATTAACAACTTTTTAATTTTCCAGGAAGTTTGAAAAGTAATCATGGATAGAGCTTAAAGGTGCACACAAGTGCCCCCCCTCCAACCCCAACCTGCGCCCACTCCACCTGTCCACAGATGTCCAGCTCAGCCACCCTGCCTCTCAGTGCTGGGGCCACAGCCCCAGATGCCCTGTCCCTTCTGCATCAGAGGCTGATGTTGGCTGAGGAGGAGGCTGAAGCTCTAATTCAAGACATGGGTGCACTGGGTGTGTCCAGGGACCAAATCTTGGGATCTGCAGAGAGAATGGGCGCCACTCAAGGGCCTGTAAGTCCTCTGAAGATGCGTCGGGTCCTTGGGGATGAGGGCAGGCTGTGGCATCAGTGTGACTCTCTAATGAGCCGGGTGTGTCGCATGGAAAGTCTCCTACAGGCCCTCAAACTCACCATCTTCCGCCTTGAGACTGAGAGAGAGCTGGATCCATCTCACTCAGGTAATGGCTCATATGTAATCCTGAGGGAAGGGACTACATTAGTGATCTCAGCGAGTGTGTTGGTATGTGGTCGCTCCAGTCTAAGGCTATGAGATGGAATCCAAACAGTTGCATATGGTGACTGCTTACACGTAACACACTTAATGATTATGACACTATAATTATGGGCGTTGAGTAGCAAAAACAAAAGTTGTGTAAAAAATATCAGCATCAATTGGCAGAAAAAGCAGGAAGTTCCTTTAGGTTTTGTTCTTTCTGTCTTGTATTTTTCCCGGTGCAGCTCATCTGAAGCAGCAGCTGGCAGCGCTGCAGCAGCACAGTGAGGAGGAGCATCAGGCCTCCAGGAGGGAGGTGATGAAGCTCAGGGACCAGCTTCAGCAGGCTTATCAAGAGAGAGATGAAGCCCGAGCGGAGGCTCAGAGGCTGGGGGCCATAGTGGAGGCGGCCACTGCTGCCAAGGTAATACTGTAATCTAATCATTTTACAGCTTTGCTCTTATTTATTATTATCATTCTTATTTGTAATGTTGGCATTTTGCTCACTATTTTCATTGTAGACACGGAGATACACATCAGTACTGCTAGATTACATAATGTTTATGATGTTCACTTTTATTTTCACTTCCAATTAAAATATTTAGATTGCCATGTAAATCCTTTATTCTCCAACTACATATTTACTGTACAGTCATGAGAATGACACCTATCTACTCATCTAACTCTTGGCAAGAAGGCAAATTTCACAAAATGTTGGACTTTTCCTCTATTCAGTGATGGATGATGGCACTGTGGGCAGCATTTCAATTTGAAGTCACATGAAAGAAGATGACGGGGTGAACAAACAGTGGGACTTTTGATAGTTTAATTTCATAAACCACTCTGTTCTGTAGCTTTTTCTTATTTGCTTTTTTTTTTTTTTTACCTTACGTACTGTATCAGCAGCTCATTCTGTTTTCTTGCTATGTTTCTCTTCAGTTTTTGTTACTGGAAGTGTTTCTGCACTGTGTTTAAGGATGAAGACCTAATTACTGTGAACTACAGTGATCAGTGTCTTTGAATACAACCTACAGATGCAAGGGGACATAAGATCTGTAAAATCTGAACATCTTTTTGAATAGATGTGTTCCTTTTTAAAAGTCTGTGTATTTCTAATGCTTTAGGTGCACAGTGAGCTCTGTAGTGGTCTTTGTGTTGTGGCTTGTGATTGTTACCATTTGTCCCTTGCTCCAGATGGATGTGGCTTTGGCTGCAAAGGAGCTGAAGACTGTCAAAGTAGAGATGAGTCACAAATTGATGGAGGTTAGTGGCCGATTATTTTCATTTATTTTAGCCATTTTATCCCCCTTTCAGACATTTTTTATAAGCCCAGACTAACTGAAACTGAACCATTTTAACAAAACTCCTCCGGTCAGATGAAAGAGCAGATGAGGCAGGAGTCCGCCCGTTCCGCTGAGGCCATGAAGTCTCACAGCGAGCTGCTCCAGCAGTTGGAGGAGATGGAGAGAGTGGTGGAGATGGAGAGGCGACAGGTACATTGTAAGAGAGCACGCTGAGCAATGCGCATGTGTAAACAGCAGCTGACACGATGTCTGCCTCCGGCATCCCAGGCTCTGCTGCTGCAGTCGGAGTGCCAGGCCTTGCATGTGGAGGTCCAGACTGGCCGGCAGCAACTGGAGGAAGAAAAAGACAGAGGCAGACAGCTGGAGGAACACTGTCAGCAGCTCAAGGAACAGACAGGTCAGGAGTGTCAGTGGGTACAAAACCAGCCAGCTGTGGCTGTGCTACAGCCATCGCTGAATGCTGCTGGGGGGCTTTTGAAGAAAAAAAAAAGTACAAATCAGAATATGTTTGACTAGCTGCCATTCAACCGACTCAGAATTCTTTTGGTCACCTCTAACATATTGTGTAGCCTTTCTCACAGGCCTGATTATTGTTGTAGCTCCACCCTGAAAGCTGGGAAACGCAGGATTTTTATGTAAAATACACCCTGAATCACAAGGCCACAACTAGAAAATAGTGAAAAATGTCGACCCAGTTTGGGAGAGGTGACGTCCCTTGTTTTGTCTGACCAACAGTCCAAATCTCAGAGATTTTAGCAAGCTTTCGAAGTGTTGGTGTTTTTTAAACACTCAACAGAGCCAGGCTAGCTGTGTTCCCCTGCTCCCAGTCTTTGTGCTACACTAAGCTAATCGGTTGTAGCTTCATAGTTAGCAGACAGACATGATAGTGGAGTAATGTGACTTGTCAGCTTTCATGACAAGTCAAATTACTCCTTTAAGCCTTCCTTGCAAATTGCAGTGTATCTTAAGGAAAGGCTGAAATTCATGTTATTTATTTGTTTTTAGCTCTGCTGGGCATAAACCAGGAGGAGATCATGTTTTTGTTTGTGTGTATCCATCCACAGTTAATCTCACAGTCCACACCTGTCAGTCTGACGTTTTTTGTGCTTATTTATGACTGTATGCTCAAGGACCTCTTGTGGTTGCCATGATCCACAGAAAAACCTGTGTCTTCCTGTGCTCTGTTTAATACGGCCATTGCCCGCTGACTCTACACTCCTCTCAACAGGCCTGTAGTGCTGCAAGTGAATCTTGTTTCTGTTAGGGACAATGTACATGATGGTCACGTCAGTGCTGGTGGATTCTTCTGTTGGCATTTTCACTTTGAATTTGATGTTTTACATTGCTAAGCTTAGGGAATCTGCATATTGTCTCCCCTTCGTTCCACTACTCTCACATTTCTGTTCGTATTGTCCAGTCCTGCACATGATGTTTGAATGTTAAACTGCAGCTTTCTGTTTGATTCTCACAGCAATGAAGGACTCCCTTGTGTCTGAGTTGAAAACTGAACTGAAAGTAAGTAGAGAGAGACAGATCAGAGAATGAAAATGTCTTCAGTCAATCTGTAAAATGTATGATGTGTAATGCATATTCTTATGCTGTATTTTTTACTGGTACTCAATATTGTATGTGTGTGTGTGTGTGTTATCTTCAGAGTGTTCTTCCAGCCCTTCAGAGACAGCAGACAGAAAACATCAGACTGCTGAAGGAGGGCAGAGAGCTGAGAGCTGCTGCAGACAGAGTCCAGGTCAGAAGCCTTCCAGGAACATTTCTGTCTTCTCCAGGTTTTTGAAGCCATGCAACCATTTCAGCCTGTAGGCCTCGTGCATGTTTCAGTGCAATCGTGCGAAACCTGGAAAAATAAAAAAACTTGAAAGTGAAATTATTTTTTACAAAACCAAGTATGTTTTGTTTTGTATCATTATAATGTTCGTATGAAAAAAATGTATATACATAAATATATATATAATATGATATGATGTGATATGATAAACAGACCCTGAATAAGCAGCTGCAAAGTCAGTGTTCCCAGCTCAGTTCTGCCCTGCGTTCACTCACAGAGGAGAATGAAAACCAGCAGGCCAGCTTAAAGGTACTGCACACACATGCGCACACGCACACATATACACACAGACACAACCAAACACAGCATGACTCCTTCTTCTCTCTGCGTCTTTCAGGCTGAGAGGAGTCATGCAGTCAAGCAAATTGAAGAGCAGGACCTGCTGCTGGAGGCAGCCAGACGCAACATTCAGACTGAGCTGCAGGTGGCACTGACACATAAAGTTAATCTGCAGCTGGAGCTGTGAGTCTCTCACACTCAACACGCAATCCTCACACTTTAACTGGTGACATCAAGTTTAATGTGGTAGATCAAGATGATTGTTACTGTCTGGGAGTGCCACACCTCATCTTATTGGTTTAATCATTATATAGGTAGTAAGAAAAATGAACAAGTGACCCATATATAAATCAGGATATGTCGAGCATATGCAAAACTACACAGCTATTTTTCTTCCGTCAGTTCCACAAGTTGTCTTTTTTGGTTTGAACAGCAGATTGTGCTACATTGCTGATGTTTTGCTCTGTATGACTGAGTTTTGGTTTGTCCACATGTCACATGATTCTTGGCCTCATGATGAACTACAGCTATCTGTCCTGTCCTATCAAATGCAACTAAAGTAGGAAAATATATCAAACGATTTCATTGCATGTTATTATTTTTGCAAAATACCATCCATAAGTAAAAGGGGGAGAATGCACGTCCAAAATTCTTGCGACGCTATTTGTTTTTTGAAGTAACCTCCCAGCCAAATGGAACAGCAGCTAATTGGACCATACAGGAGACCATAATCAGCTGTCACGAGGCCCTGCATTTGTCTCCTGTCTCTTTTTCCTCTTGTTTCCCCAAGTTCAGTGTCTGAAGGAGTGTTGGGGGGGAGAAAGACATTTGAACATTTGACAACAGTAGGGTTAGACAGATATATTGGTTTTAAAAGTCTCAAGCTCATATTTGATATTTGTGCTTTATTAAAAAACAAAGTCAGCCTCTGCGATTCCTCTCTGATATGAATCGGGTTTTTCTGTTTTTGACTGTTCCTTGATGCCAGTATTTAATGAAACCTGTCTCACTGTACTGAGACCTAACCACCTCACATAATGGTCTGGCATTTGGTGGAGAGATTCAGTACCAGCTGTTGGTCTAACAACAGTGCTAGTGATAAACATGAACAGGTCTTATTTGTAAAAAAAATTAAAAAGAGAAAAAGTGTATTAAGCTTTTGGAAGTACTGTTTTAGAAAAAAAGAAAACAATTTCCTCAGAGAGAAGCTCAAGGGTGAACATGCACAGCTCCTGCAGAACTCCTCCATTGCACAAGAGACAGCGGTCACTCAGAGGGAACTATTGGAGCGAACCATTGCGAGGCTACGGGGGGAGCTGAGCAAGGCCAAAAAAGAGGAGCAAGCAATGAGGAAAGACCTGGAAGGTTCTAAAAATGAGGTATATTCAACAAATACATTGCTGTTTTTTGTGTGATGGTAGTGTTGGACCAAGCAGTAATGAATCCCTCCTGTCCCCTCTCTCCTTGGCCAAAAGTTATGTCTTGTTGTCACTAAGCTGGAGGATGAGAAAAGAGGCCTGGAGACCCAACTTAGTGAGGCCAAGGTAAAATCACACCTCATATAATACCTTATATACCTTATACATTCATCCACTGGTGATAGTACTAACCTCCGCCCATGTTGGCGTGTGAACCTGTGATTGGCAGCGGGAGGTGGGACATCTGAGCTCGGCCTTACAGTGCCAGCAGGATGAGAACAGGAGGATCATGGGAAAGGTTGCGGCTTTAGATCATCAACAGGTGAGAGACAGGTCACTGTTACTGTCATTACAGTCAAAATTTCATCTCTCATTGTGGATCTATGTATGTGTGTGTGTGTGCGTGTGATTTCATGTTTGTAGGTGAACCAGATGCTGAAGGACCTAAATGACAAGAACAAGCCGGCCTATGACAAAGGGAAAGTCATGGTGAGCCACACAGACATCAATTTTGCTTTATCATTTCTTAAATGTTACTTAGCTCAGTGTAAATTAAGTGATTTTTTTTAACACAAGGGGGCAGCAGAAACAAGCTGCATATTATCAAGCTGTGTATACTATGGCCTCATAAAGCTGATCGAAGGATCATGTTAACAAACAGTTGTATATTTACACGTCCACCTAATATGGAGCAACGTTAGCATTCAATTGGAGTTGTTCCTCTCTCCAGCTGATGATTATGAGTCCAATACTCACTCTCCTTTTTGCTCTGGTTCGATCTCCTCAAACTCCTTCAAGAAATATCTGTCTCTTTAGCTGCTAACCGCTCACTGTGTTCACCAGCTATCAGCTAACTTTGTCTGTCTTCCATTTAGTGGTGAACAGTGTCGTAGTGTCGAGTAGGTTTTTCAGAGATTTCTCACTGAAATTGGCTATCTGCTGCAGCTGGAAACTAAGCTGTTAATGAGTGTTGACGGTGAAGCAAAACAGTAAGGCTGTGGGCCGTCACATCAAAACAAAGATGCTGAAACTTTCCATAGAGCTGAGAGGAACTGCAGGATGCCACCTCTTTCATACACACACAGTAATTTAATCCATCAACCACATGATGCTTTTTTTGTTTTCTATTGTTCACATCTTTCTGTTTTCAATCTTTATAACTTGTTGCACAATACGAAAAAATAGTCAAAACACTTAACTGTTAAGATTCTGACCGTCTTGTTAGGCAGCTTTGTTGCTGCATGGTGGTTCGGTATGAACTTCATTGCACAAATTACTCTTAAAGTTGAAGTCTGTGTTAGTTCATCTTCTGAGACAATGGTTTGATTGAAATGGATTTTGAAGCACTTGTTATGTAATTGTTACCATTTTTATTCATAAAATATTCAGGGATTGTTCGCCCAAACATTATCCTTGGTAGAGTGGGAAAGTGTTTCATTTTTACTATTATGTGAAATTCAAACCCTGAAACCCATATAACTGGATTCATAGTTCTTTAGAAGAAACAACAGATTATACTGTAGCTTCCACAGACTTTCACTCCTGATTAACAAAAAACCTTGGACAACACTGGCAGGTCTATATTTCCTTTCTTACAAATGGCCAGAACATTGGTTTAATCTCAGTACATCCTCTGATCAACAGTAATTACAAGCTCATCCTCACAGTGAGCAGTAACACCATCCATCTTGTGCTGTAGATCAGTGAGCTGGAGGGAGTCTGTGGTCCTGCAGGGGGTGTTGTCAGTCAGACCCTTGAAAACATCCTGGCCTCCCATACCAGACTCCAACTCAGCGGTCAGACCCTGCAGCAGGAGATGGGGGGGCGAGAGCAGGAGCTGGCCACACTCAAGAAGGACAGGTCAGAACTGAATGAGCTTTCCAAACGCTGCATGATGGGAAACAGTATGAAGTGTGTGGCTGTTCCTGCAGGAACATTGCTCTGAATACAATCAGAATGTCAGACTGTAAATGCAGTGTATTATATGATGCATGTATTATGTATAAAGTATTTTTTGTTGTGTTTATTTATCATGTAAGATAATGAGATCATGAGACGTTAAGCAATCCCTAAAGGCAAACTATATTGTTACTGCACTGTACTGTAATATTAATGTGACAATATGACAGTCAGGAAGAAAAACATGACAATAAATAAATCTTGTTAACAAAAGCCACTAACAATTTTAATGTGTCAAGAGCACCTAGCACAATATCTGTGAGGAAAAGTTTGACTTACTGTGGAATCATTTAGTGTGTGCTTTTGGATCATACTGAACTGTGTGACTGGTCATATCACATGTTGCTTTTCTCTGAGCCAGGTTCCAGGCTCAGACAGAGATCAGGAAACACCAAGTAGAGGTGGAGAAACTCCAGCGACTCCTGACATCAACTCATGCCAAGAACAACAGAGCTGTAAGGACACACTATGTCTGTAACAAATGCACTTGTACACACACTCTGTCTAAACTACAACCCCAATTCTACAAAAGGTTGGGACATTGTGTGAAAAAATAACAGAATGCAAAGAAACCAGCAACAGTTTAACGAAGTGTTCCTAAGTCCATGTAGTAACATCCTTTATCCAATCATGTGTTCACAAAGTGGTGAACCCCGTTCCTTCCTTGCATGTGAACCACTGAGCCTTTCCAGGATGCTCCTTTCATACCCCATCATGACACTATCACCTGTTACCAATCAACCTGTCCACCTGTGGACTGTTCCAAACAGGTGTTTTTGGAGCGTTCCACAACTTTCTCAGTCTTTTGTTGCTCCTGTCCCAACTTGTTTGAAATGTGCTGCTGCATCAAATTCAGAATAAGTATATATTTACAAAACCCAATGAAGCTAATGAATTCAAACATTGAATATAGTAAGATAATTAGAAAAATATATTTCCATATATACATCATCAAAGGCCTTGAATCTAAGTGTTTATATTTAAGTTTTTCATCTCACCTTAGTCTCTCAACAGCTGTCAGGACGTGTGAGACACAGTTGGTGTAGTTGTGCAAATATACTTAATTACATAATTAAAATTGGTGCAGTTTTAGGGTCTTTTGAAGTTGTGATTACAGCTGAACTATAAAGGACAGAGTAGGGAAACTCACAACATACTGCTTTGAAAATGATGTGAAAATGTGATTCTTTGGCTCCACCATCTGAGATATAACTTGACCAATCACATTATTTCTGTTTCAGAAGTTCTTCTTTTTCCAAGACTAGATTAATGACCCCAAACCCCCAGGGACCCTGAAAGCCAGAGGCTCACTATGTCAGCTAGTTTGCTTCAATTAATTGTGAATATGTTTAAGATTTTGCTCAAAGGCAGTAGTTTAACAATTTGGGAAAACATTCATTAGCTTTCTTTGCCAGAGTTAGCCAAGTTGACCTTAATCCAGTTACATCAACATGCTTGTATAATTAAAACTGTGTATTTACCTCCTGTGTGTGTGTGTGTGTGTGTACGTGCCTGCAAACTTTCCAGCTGGGGTCTGTACAGAAGGCCTTGGATAGAGCCAAAGTGGACAACAGGAGGCTGGCTCAGAGCGTGGAGCAGGCTGTGTTGACCAACAGCAGTTTACACAGGAAACTGGAGCAGGCCAGAGAGCAACACCAGGCCACCATCACACTGAGGTACACTGTCAGAAAACTGCTCGGTGACAGTGTGGGACATGACATCGTCCGGTAAAAATGTGTGTGTGGAATTATTAATAACGTCTTTGTACGTCTGTTACTGTGTATTGCAGAGATGAGGAGCTACGCAAGGCTCGGACAAAGATCAGTGATTTGTCTGAAGAGCTTGGTGCTGTAAAGCAACACACTCGGGGGGACTATGAATCTTCCATGAAGACGCTGCATAGAGAAATGTCAGAGGTACTAAATGGCAGAAATGTTTCATTCTGTTGTCTTGTTGTATTACCTGATATATGTATTTTACATAGTTTGAGAAGTCTCTGATTGAACAGTATCCCTGCCTGGCGCTGAAAGATCTCCATATAGGATTTGAAAGTAAAAGTTTTGAAGCTGCCAAGAACAATTCTAAGCTGCTGAGAGACTTATGAAGTGTGTAAATATGTAAATATGTGTTGATATACATAATCCTTATTGAAAATCCTTAGCCCTGACTGTGCTGTTTTCTTTTGATGCAGTGTGCAAAACACTAGAGGCTGCCAGGCGTCTTTGTTTACATCATCCTTACTTTCTTGGAATTCATTAGCTACTGATTAAACAATGTAAAATAAATAATAAAAATTGTACTAACACTCTTCTTGCATCTTGTGTCTCAGGTTTTTCCTTTTACCCTGTCTTTGAGAATTCCCCTGTTTCCCTGCTTAGCTTAAAATTACAATTCAGGACTCGCCAATTGGGTCAGGTGACCTTTCCAAGACCAATCAGGAGCTCCGCCAACGAGTGTCTGAGCTGGAGTGGCAGGTGTCCAAACAGAAGGCATGTATCCGAGAGCAGAGGAGGCAGCTGAGGCAGCAACAGAAGAGCAGAGATTTACAGGACAAGCCTCAGGTGGCTGAGGTAATGTTATTCCCTCTGCACAGGGTATTAATAACAATGCTGAAAAGCATCTTTCATGAACTATTGTTGAGTTATGACACACAACTGATGAAGTCATTTGAAATGATTTAATGTGGTTCAGTGAAGACTCTCTCATATTGGTCAAAATGTAGTTTCAGCAACCTGACTTCTGTTGTATTTTTTTTTAAATGATCTAACAGCTCAGAATTGAAGCTGTTAAATATTGGCATAAAATAGCAGATTTTGAAAGCATTAATTAAGAATATCGATTATATTGTAATATAATAGACTTGTACTGCCCTTAAAAGATCTTTCTTTTTTAATTCTAGGACAGAAATAAGAGAGGAGGTAGGGATCATGTGTGAGGCAAGGCCCAGACAGGTACATGCAATTCAGAAGAGAAGAATCTCAGAACTTGAGTGAATTTCAGAAATCTATCTTTTCGCTTAAAAGTGGATGTTTTTGTGACCGTGAGCCTGTATAGATATTCAGTCTCTGTGTCAACAGAGGTTTGAAGAGCGCATCAGGAATCTGCAGAACAAGGAGGACAGGAAGCTCCAGGCGGTCAGGATGGACTCTCAGCAGGTACGTGTCGTGGAAATGGCTCATTTCACATGATCTTTATCTCCACCAGACGTAAGCCTGGAGGGAATTGTGCACGTGTACGTGTGTGTGTGTGTATTTGTCCACAGCTCTACCTGATATTTTTCTTGTACATTTAGGACTGACCTCTTGTTGTTTCCATGATTCAAATTTTTTGAAAAGCCCACTTTATTGACTGCTCTGTTTAATATTGCCATTGACTGCTGAAACCTCACTCCTGGCATCTGGGAAGATGCTTTCAAAACAGTGTCACCCTGCATGCACCCGCTTTAAAAATGCTGTAGGTGCAGGGTCAGTAATGAGGTGGAGAAGTTACACACAGTGACAGTTTTGCAGAGCTCGGTTAATATAATACAGGTTAATTTTCCCATGGTTCCATCTTTTGTACAAGGTTTGCTAAAATCATGCATTTACACCAGCAGCGGTGCGATGAGCAGTTCGCAAGTTAGCAGTGCTAATTCATTGATTTTGTCATATAACAGTGACAATGAAGAACGATCCAAGTTTTTCACAGACTGATGTAGAGAACTGGATGGGTGGGGGCAGAGCTGAGTCAAAATGCTGAGAGCAGAGCTGTGATGGACCTTCAGGCGGGGAGCAACCTGGGGGCTGTTTTCTGGGTGGTGGGAGGCACTCATTAGTAAAAGTGACATGGATGAGTTTCTGAAACTTCAATAAAAACAACACCTGAGCGAGCTTCTACTGCTAACTTATAAAGTGGGAGTGAATAACAGGCTTATTTAACGTAGAGTAATGGAGCACCTCTACAGCCATCACAACAAAAGTTTCACCCATAGCGAAACCACTTACTGGGGAGCCGTCGCTCTATCAAAACTAAGGAGGTGCAAGCTTGTCGATGTCACTGCAAGCACAAACACTTAACGTGGAGCCAATACATTTTGAAGGAGACCCAGAAACAGGCTCCTATGAAGAGCCTAACTTAGCTTAAAGCTAACAGTAGGGGACACTCGCCTCGTCAGCCCACCTTCACAGCTGCTAACGTTAGGTGCTGAGAGAACCAGTGAAAACAGCTAGGAGTTAGGAGTGCAGCTATGACTGTCTATCACTACCCTTGGTGGGCAAAACCGTTGCTCCAAGTAGCTCCATGTGGTTGCAGGGCTTCTAGTGAAAATTGAGTCCACTGTCTTCTTCGATTCAACCTGCATTCATGGATAACCTGTGCGAAAGTACAAGGGCCATTTTTCACAAAGACGTGGGTTTAGAAAATGATCACCTTATGTATTATGTACATTTTATCTCAGCAAGTTATAAAAAAAAACTTTTATTGAGTGAAAAGCTGATATTTTGGTTTTTGTTTGGTCAGACAGGAAGAGTCAAAGCAAATTCACAGTGTGTACTACACCAAAGGAAGGTCCAGACTTCCAGGACACTGACACCACTCATGCATCACCTTAATTTAAAATGGATTATGATGGATGTTTTATAAAGGTTGTATAAATGGCATAAAAGCCTCCATATTGTGAAAACAGTTTGAATGGCTTCTGCCCCTCTTGTATTTTTAGCCACATTGACAACATACGTAGTTATTTGAATGGCAGCGTCTGTCTCGCTTTGGTCCAGACAAATATCTCAACAACTAATTGATGGATTGCCATGAAATTTTGTGAATGATCCCCAGATGGTGAATCCTACTGACTTTGGTGACCTCCTGACTTTTCCTTTAGCGCCACCAGCAGGATGATATTATGGGTTTTTAGTGAAATGTCTCAACAACTTGGATTCATGGATTACCATGATATTTGTTGGAGACACTCATGTTTGCATGAGGATGAAGTGTAAGTCAAACTCTAATTTTGGTAATCCACTGATTCACAATTTTAATTTGCACAGCCTGCAAAACTAATGCCGTCAGCCTCAGCTGGACTGTGTTTAGTGCTAATTAGCAAATGCTAACATGACAAACTAAGATGTGAACATGGTACAAATTATATTCTGTAACATCAGCATGTTGCTATTGTCATTGTGAGCATGTTAACATGCTGATGTTAGCATTTAGGTCAGAGCGCCACTGTGTGAAAGCACAGCCTCACAGAGCTGCTAGCATGGCTGAATAGTCTTGTGAATTTCTGGGTCTCTTGATTCTTTTTATTTAGATGACATTTAAAGACAGAGGAGTGGAAAATGCTCTGTACTATGAGGTTGCTGCCATTGGTCAAAGTTGTGTATTAGGTTTGTTTTAATTACAACATATTTGAAAGCATGTATCTTGCCCAAAAAAATTGTGTGGAGACACCTTTAACCAAAAAAAAAGGTCAGAGCTCAGATTTTAAACATGGTACGCAAGAAGTGCAGCCCATGCAGCAAGCTGATCCCCAGCTTCACAGAGAAGCTTTTCAGTCCAGCACACTGATTGTAGCTGGTATAACTGGTAATCTAGCTTCATGAAACACCTGTCTGGTTGGCACAGCTTGTTGATGTTGTGTTGTGTGGTTTGACCCCTGCTGGGTTTTGCAGGTTTTACACAAACAGGAGGCAGAGTGGGATAGGTGGACTTCCACCATCCAATGCTGGGAGGCCAAGAGAAGGCTGGCTCACATTGCTGGAGGATCCAAGCCTGCCAGGACACAGCTGATAACACCACCGCACTGATAATAACCAACACAATCACACACACACACACAAACACGGACAGACCAAAGCAACACGAGACAGTGATCCTCTGTATTTATTCAAACATTAAACGGTGACCAACAAAGAGGAAGAGATAGCAGCCACATGTGGAATAGCAGCTGTAGAGTCACGTGTGTGTGTGTGTGATGTCCTCCATATATATTGATCAGAATTTAATGATGGTCAAGAGGGTAACATGCACTCTCATCAAACAAACTGTACAACCATTACTGATATACGTCTCCACTGTACAAAGAGTCTTATTTTTTGTACCAACAGATTGTTTATACAAAAGTTATTTTTTTTCCAAATAACACTGCGTACAAATGTATGATTCTCCATCTACCTTAGTTGCACTTTCCTCTGTACAGAGTGTGGCTCCTGTTAGTTATTGAGTTTACTGTGAATGTACTGTATGACGTGACCTGGTGCTCTCCTTCACTCGGGTTGTATCAGATCATTCAGGCTTCATCAGGAAACGCAGAGATGTGAATAATCCAGAGGTTTCTCTCTCTTTGTCTTGTCAGCTCATCCAGTAGGGTCAGGTTGTTGTCCATGCTGTGAATTCCAGTGAGGAAAAACCTCTCCTCTTCTCTTTTTTTCATTTAATGCTTGATAAATATGCCAGCTCCTTGTGATTGTACTGTAGGCTGAAGACTTGAATGTAGATAGAGACACAAAGATCCTCCATTTGACGCTGCACATTGCTACAAATCCTGAGAAAAGCATCCACCACGAGTCCACCTTCATTTTTTAAAAAGTTGACAAATCTTAAAAACCGTACAAACACTCACAGTAACAAGAGGACCAACGCAGGCAAACGATACAACAGTCATGGTGCTTGAACAGTTACCATTACTCTCTGCAGCCACGAGAGTGCAGCGTTGTGACACAAATCAGGCTCCATCACCCAACTGAAAGAACAACATTTTGGCAAGCACACGGATGCCACAAGGAGTTCATTTTAAATTGGTCCTTGTCCAGTTTACATTAGGGGCTGAAATCACTGTTGCTGCCAATCTCTAAACGCCTGATACGCTGAAGTTTTCCTAGTTGATGCTACATGAAGAGAACCAATTGAGCTTAATTAAAAACCAAACAGCTTATGAATCCTATGCATATTTTATGTGATATATCTGCTAAAATAGAAAAATAGATGATTTGAAAATGAATTTAAACATAGAAAAATATATAATCAAATAATATGTATGTACATGATTAATGGTCATGTGACCCATGCTTTAGATAGGCTGGAACACACAATGGATAATTGTATAAACTTTCCGACTTGAAAACATGTTGAAAAGATGCATTTCCTTCCTCTTATCTTTTACAGGCAAGAATTGGCTTTATGCACTCTGTATCCTCCTGTTGGCTCTGATGAATGTGTGATGTAGGACAGGCTGTGTGTGTGGGTGGGGAATGTGAAGCTGAAGTTCATCCCAAGGTCAACAGGCGGGTGGAGAGGTCACCATACGGAGCATTTATCCACAGGGTTCATTGGGGAACCCTTCGGACAGTGGAAAACACGAGCAAACTCATCAAACTGGGACACACTGCCGATCACTCTGCAGGGGGAGGAAACGCAGGAACGTCCATTAGTAACGTGGAGATCGGGAATCATTTGTGCTGTGTAGTTGTGGACCGCATTTTGTGCAACTGCATGCAGTTCTGTCATAATTCAAGTGTAGTTTTAATGAATTTATTTCACAGGAAATGGACAAACTCCAGGCATGACCTGTGCACTCCTATCTGTAGAAAGATGTCTGTTTTTGGTAATATGCTGGAATAGAAGATCATTCTGCAGTTGAAATCTTTCTGGCTGTTTGTGAGTGTTTTGTTCTGTGACTGTGTACTGTACACTGTACCTGTAGTGCTCTGGTGCATGTTTGTCAGTCAGCAGCTGCAGGTAGATGGACTGAGATCGTCTCTTCATACACCAGTTCTGAAAAGACAACGCGAACACAGCAGATCTTCTGATCATTTACACTCCACTACTTTTCAGAGGGAAGTTCTCTACTTTATCTGTACCACATTTGTTTAAAGAGTTGTAGTTTTAGTTTTTCTAATCAGATTTTACATAGAAGCAGTTTTTGGCAATCCCTTAGAAAAAAGCAGCTGGAGCTTCTTGCTGTGATTCCGATGTGAGTTGATATCAGTTCCATCAGAGAGTGATTTTACCCTCTAAACTTCTTAGATGGTTTCATTTAAACAACTGTTTGAGGCCCAAGGTCAAATTATTGAACATTTCCCGAAAAGCAAAGATATGAGAAAAGTAAAAAAATACACAATACAAACTCGGGTAGCAGAACTTTTCCCCCCTCTTTTCTACCTTACTAATCAAAACACGACCGCTCAGATTCAACTTGTGGCCATTTAGAGGGACCCTAAATTTAGCTCTACCTCGAACAGCTACAAGGGTAAAATGCGACTTATACATGGATTAAATAGTACTAACAGTCTTTCCAATCAAACTTTTACTGCACTGCAAAATATGTTCTTTTCCTATTAATGCTTTTTGCATTTTGTTGATGATACTCTACTTTAACTGAAGTATTTTCTTGAGGATTTTTTAGCTTAAGTAAAGGACCTGAGTGATTCCGTCACTGCAGCTTGCTCCATGATTGGCTGAAACTGGTCACACATGGTCATAAAGACAGAAACTGGACACCCAGGAGATATTCTAATCTCTCATGTTTCACAACATAGCATCTTTGTAGCATAAATAAACTGCGTGGTAAGAATATTACTCTGTTTATTTAGAACTGAAACATGTAGATGATCAACAAACAACTCTATTGGCAAAAATTGGATCAGCAACAATTCTGATCATTGATTACTTATTTTCTTAATCTTCTATAAGAAGGAAAGATCTTACAATATTTTTTTTACTATTTTCTGTATGTTTCTTTATCCAATTATTATTGAGAAAATAACTGGCAGGTAAAGTGATACTTACTTGGTTAGTTACACTGAGATATTTAAGCGGCCATGGTTAAAGAGCATGTCTGCTGGCCTGCTGTGCAAGTTTAAAGACTGAACCCCATACATTTTATGTGAACACAAAGGCTGTTGAATTCCCCCACACCTGAAGGTGATGCTTTTCATTCACCCTGGACATGCACATGTGACATTTCAAATTAATGCAAACACATATATATGATTTTTTTTAATCACTTCCCTCTGGCAAGAATTTTAAAAATGAGCTTAAACACTGCAAATTACATTAAAAGTGGGTCTAGATTTTGCCACAGTTACATTGAGCCATGAATTTCAATGAAACCATTGAATTTCAATGATGGTCGTAATAGTTTCAAGGCGCGGGGGTGGTCTAGTGCTTAGAGCCACTGCGCTGTCATCAACGCTGCTTTTTTGATCCCTCCAATGGTTAATGCATCCGTTGGGATAATATGGAACTCCTACCTGCTCTGTACGATCAGCCGCTCCAGCTGAGTGCCGCTAAAATGATTTAACATGTAAATGTAATGAAAGAGGGTGGCGTGAAAGTTTTGGGAGGCTTCTGTACCTGTGCAAAGGCAATGAAGAGCAGCTGTTCGTGTGTGTATCTGAGGCCAGGCAGGGGCCTCTCAGGACCATGTTCCCTCACCCACTTTTGATACGCCTGGACAGTGAGAAAGATGTGTGGAGGGAGGGGATAATCAGAGACAGGAGGTACAAAAAAGCACCCAAAGTTAAACTAACATCTGAAACCAAATGGGACATTTACAGTCTCTCCTTGAAATCCCTGAAACGTCATGGAAACGTGCTTGTTACGTTTACCTCAGCCAATCTAACTGACATGGCTAACAATCATTAGCACTACTGCTGCAGTTTAATATTACCATTTCTTTAAATGCATTCAAACATTCCCTTTGTACTTTTGTTTCTGCATGCACAAAACTCTCCTCGCTTTAATATAGACCACTGACACACTGAGTATGGAGCTGCTGTCCAGGCAAACACACACTGATGCAAGCAGAGACAGCGAATCCGAGTAAAAATGGTTGTCTTTAATCTCGATACGGGGGCACTTCCGCTCTTCCTTTCATGCAAATAAAGCAGAGGATGGACAGAGGCTCTAGATACTGCCAGAGCAAGCATTAATATTTAGATTTTGTGAAGCCACATAGCCACAGTATTTGAACAATGATGTTATCAAATATTACTTACATAGTATGACAGCTTGAGTCCTCCCATGTCTGCTATGTTCTCCCCCAGTGTCAGACGACCATTCACCTAGACATATAGAAAAAGACGTCAGAATCACTGACAGCTCTTCATCTCTGCCTCTACACTCTACACTGTGCTGGTGTGTACATGTACTTCATGGATGTGTTAATGATGACTAAAAGGCCAATATTAAATACCAGTGTTTGCTCAGCTACTTCTTGCTGACCTTGTCTTATGATTCAGTCATTTTAAAAGAAAAGTTTGACATTTTGAGGAAATATGCTTGTTTGCTTTCTCGCCAAGAGTTAGCTGAGAAGATGAACACATTTTGGATGTCTGTACGCTGAACATGAAGCCGGAGCCAGGAGACCTTAGCTTAACATAAAGACTGGAACCAGGCGGGGTCGTTCTTATGTTTCAAGAAAAGAACATTGAATTGGGGAACAGAAACAGCTCATCCAAAGGTGAAGAAAACACCCATCAGCACCTTTAAAGCTGTAATTAACATGTTATATCTTGTTAGTTTCGTTAACTTAAAAGGGCAAAAACTACAAGTTGGGGTTGGATTTTATGGGGGCTTGACCATTTCTTGGAGTCTCATCAGAGTGAGTTTGCAAGACAATCAGTGGAGACTCTAGACAGAACATGGATCTTCTCATTTAACTCTCAGATTAAAAACTGAACTGTTCCAACTGGAGGAGAAGAATATGAAATATTCTGACTTGTGTTTCCTGGCAGTGGTCAAACAAGCTCCAAAAACCACAGAGCCTACATTTCCCATAATACAACTCACTAGTCCTTTTTTAGAACTTCCCTGCCTGGGTAATGCCCGCATTTTTCAAACTGCACCTGCCCAGTTTGTAATACAGGCTTCCTCTTACAAATTTATAATCTTCAAGCACAAGCTGTGATAACCCTGATGACATCACTGTGACATCATCAGGGTTGTTTTCTCAGACTTGACAACGCTCCTCCAGGGCCACTGAAGACAGCTGTTTTTACAAGCTGAAGGAACATGTGTACATGTAATCATGTAATAATATTGCAAAAGTCTCCCACTGATAACCTGAGTCGTATTGATCTGATCAGAAATGTGAATCAATGAAGCTGCATATTAGAGGACTGACTTTCTGACATACGGTTTTCAATATAAAACTAATAGCAGCCCAAACTATCAGTGAAACCAATTGTTTATGTAATAAACATCAGCTATCATAAAAATTCTATGTGCAAGTAAGCCCTTGTGCAGTGTGTTTGTGTGTGTGTGTGTGTGTGTGTGCAGGCCCACCCTCTGGTTATAAACAGTGAAGTTATCGTAGAGCTTGACGATGCATTCAGCCTTCGTCTGGAACTTCCTGTAGGACTCCTCTGTCCACCACTGTTTGAGGTTGCCGTGGCGGTCGTACTGGCCCCCTAGGGACATGAACCATTGCATCACTAAGATGAGGGGCAAAAGGGCAGGGGGGCAGTGTTAGCATGGAGACATCACGACCTGTAACTTTACTTCCCAGTCCAAAGAGCTGCCCAGCACGTCGTCTGTCACACTTTTTGTGGCTGTGGGAGTCAAACCATCAGGAGGCAGAGCGTTGTCATACCCAGGGTTAACCTTGGCTGATGTATCCAGTTCAAGAGCCAACTGAACTGACTCCCAGCCAACTAAATTTGTAGAATAAAAATGATGGCTGACTCTCTGCCAAAAACGAAGGCAGTGCACAATCGTACCACTCACACTCAGTTTTCCGAGTATTTGGTAGGTGGCTGGCAGAAACCTAACCCCCTCATTAAATTCTTTTCATGTATCTTAAAGGGCAACACTTTAGACTGGAAATGAAAGTTAGAGATTGTGGCTCAAAATAGTCTTTGCTTTACAGCTGTGGGCATCCTTACAAATTCATAAAATACGATAAATCATCAGGGAACCCTTGGTCTTTCTGTGAAATAGAGTAGTTAAATGCAATTGTTGTGCAACTGAGTACTAAATGGTGAAACAGTGTGGGTGTATGAGCATTGTTGCAATAGATTGTGGTTGAAGAGGTTGCCATTCTTACCCCAGTCATCATATCCATGTGTTAGCTCATGGCCAATGATAGCCCCTATTCCTCCGTAGTTTAGAGACCTGGCAGCAGGAGGGAGAAATATGAAACATTATGTACAGGAGCTTAAAAAGTCTGACTGTGAACTTTTGAAAGACGACATGCAAGCAAAAGTTGAATTCATAAACACTAAAACACACTCTTGATCAACTAAATGCACTCAGGTATTTTGCTGCTGCAGCCACGCTTGGTCTGGTCTGGTCTGGTCTGGTCTGGTCTGACCACCAGATCAGGATGTAGCAAACTTACGATCTTGCTGTGTAACTGGCATCATTGAGTCAGTTTGTAGCCTTTGTGCTGCAGGTCGGTCATGTTTTAGTATTTAGAGTTAAGAAGAAAGAAGATGAGATGAAATGCGACACGAGAACTCCGAAGCCACTTTCATATCTGTGTGTTGAATACAAAGCTGGTGTAAGAACACAGTTATCTTACCACAAACACTGCAAACAGGGGTTAAAAGCAGTACAGAAACGTGATATAACGTGTTAATTGCTGAGCTTTAACGATGCTGGCAGCTGGATTTTGTTATGTTTGGACAGAGCCGGGTTGGCTCTACCTTCAAATTCAACAGACAGACATGAGAGTGGTATTGATCTTCCCCTCTAACTGAAAGTGAACTGAAAGCAAAGGAGTGAATTTCCCAAAATGTCAAACTTTTCCTTAAAGGTCTAAAGCGTGTCGTGTAAAGCTTCAGAGGTCTTCATTTATCATGAAAATAGGGGCACTTTGAGTTTTTTTTACATGTTAGTACAATATCTATTCAGAAAGTAAATGCTATTAAGTGTCTTACACTACTTGCTCTTAACGAGTTAGGTGTGTGTGCGTGTCCACTCACTTTAAAACAAAGCAGTATGCCTTTTGACTGATTTGAGTCACTCTGTGGCTTTCTTTTGCTTCCTCATCCCGTTGTCCTCATTGCTCATTCTGCTCAGTCAAGCCACACAAAACACAGGCTGCACTTGGGAACTAACTTTGGATCCATGTGGTTCAGATTAGTATTGAATAAAAAGAAGCTCAGTGCCACATTTTTCTGTTCACACTGATTAGGAAACATCCGTTTCACATGTGAGGGAAAAATCAGCGCTGGGACCTTTCGGCTGCAGTGTGAACATAAATCTTCATTTTCCCGTAAAATAAAACGGACCCCGTGACACATCCCAACCTTGTGTAAGCACCCGCTAGTCCACGACCCTGCATACGCCCCCCTCCTCATGTGCCCCCTGCTTCCAAGAAGCAGCGGGTGGCCCCACCTCTCCTTGACCCTGGGCCGAGCTGGAGCGCCGTCTCCGGTCTTTGCGGCACATGCAGATATAGAGAGTGATGAGAGGGCAGACTTGAGGCTATTCACATGGCTACATCGGAAAATGACTTTCTGACAGCTAGTCAATACGCTGCCTCACACTGGGCCCGACTCCCCCGCTAAACTAACTGGCTGATTGAAGCTTCATTATACTCGATGTGATGGTGTGTGTGTGTGTGTGTGTGTTGGAGTGGGAGAGCGAGACTTTATGGGAGGTTAGGGCTACTGCAGTAATAATTTCAAGGGGACAGGCTCAAACACACACACACGCACACATTTTGCTACATCATTAATTAATATTGATTAGCATGCATGGCAGCAGCTAGTGGAAGTAGTGGAGATCACCTCTGATGAAGACATAGAAGTGCCAGCTAATGTTAGGTACACAAGCTGCTAATTGAGGAGCGTGTGTGTGTGTGTGTGTGTGTGTGCGCGCGTGTGTTCACTCAGTGAAGTTGGTGTGAATGCAGGAGGTGCAGCTCTTTGCACTGTAGCGTATGTATTGGCTTAGAGTAATACTCCTTCCTGGCAGCAGTAGGTTTGCTCCTCAGTGAACAGCTTTGGTTAACAGAAGGTGTGTTGAGTGGAAATATTCTTTTTTTCACCTGCACATTCTGCAGTGCTACAGCGCGTCCGTTTCCTCACCAGCATTTTTTCCAAACCGCACAACTGACTGATTGATCAACTAGTTTTCTTTACTCTGAAAGTTAATTACGCGGTAAATGTAAAAAAAGAAAAACCCTGTTGAAACACTTTCCTGTTGGTGTGTTCACTCCTACGCCTGAAATTTCTTTAGCTGCCGATCACTTGAACAGAAAAACTCATTTAAATGCTTTTTTGTTTTTTGTGTTTGCGTGGTTAATTTTCATTTTTCAGTTCGTAACCACGGAAAGCTTCTTCACTGTACTGAATGAATGAATGAAAGGACAGCGGTGGTGGTCTGGAAGGTGGGAAGTCAAGCTACTGGATACCCTGTGGCATGCTCCCATAAATGGTCGGCAGTGATATAAATCACACACAGTTGTGAATTAGTAATTATAAGTAAATTGTGCACAGTAAGGATTAGAAAAGGCTAGAAATGCGGGGATTGTTTGGATCTTGTTATATGCTTTCGGCTGAATTTCTCATTTTCAAGGCCAAGACTTGTAAAATTCGACATCTTGGAACAATTAAAATGATTTTTTTTAACCTTTATCTTCTTTAAATTCTTTAATATTTCTCAAAGTCAGTTGTAGAAGCAAATAAATGTCATAATGATGAAACGTAGCAGGAGCTGAATACCTAATTTTGAGATTTAATCACTACTGAATACTTAATGTTGAAATTCAAATACCACTGAAAATTTCACCTTTAAAACCATCTGTCTGAATTTATGAGGTCTGAATTCTCTTTGCTTACAAACTGTCATTAGCCCGTTTAAAGCTTAGTAAATTCAGAAAAAGACAGAAAATTTAAGCACCCAATATTCAAAACTGATATTCAGATGGCTTAATTTTTCTAAAAATTCAAGTAAAAAAACATCCAGTTGCTCAAATTGGCCCAGTCAAATTCAAACGCAGTGATTCAAGACGTAAAAGTCAGTATCTGAACATCTGGGATATTGAGGGAAAGCAATCGAGCCTGGATATCAATGAAGTTCAGCATTAAGCATGCAGTAGTCACTACATTTCAAAAAGACGTAATCAGTTGCTGATGAGATTTAAATAATTCTGGAAATGATTTGCTCCCATGTTAGTTACTGTTTTGGTATCTGTAGTGACACTCAGCACCAGCATGAAAAGGGTTTGGATTTTAGTATTTAATGGTATCATGATGCTAAATGTTCATTCAAAGGCTTTTCCACCCTGACAAGTGAGACCATGCAGCAAACAATCGGTCCTTGTTCAGCATAAAGATGGTGCATTGCCTATCAGCAGCTGTATTCCATGACATACCCCATATGAGAGCTTCTACATCTAAAATGCACAAATGATGAAGAAATAATTTTCTGTTCTGATTTAAACCTGTGACCAAAGTTAAGAATAGCTTTGTTCAATAATGCTGCGACTCTAACCCAAGAGTTTCTCATCACAAATAGCTAATTTGAGAGCCAGAAATGAGAACAAGTAGGATAAATAGAACAGAGAGACAGACAGGGAGGCTGTCTACTTTCATGCACCATCAAATTACTCGATGGACTCAAATTTAGGGAGGCAACCTCTCAATGACACCTGTTCCATTAGCAGGACCTTGTTCAGTAATTGAGCTCTTGGTGGGTAGTTAAATTGGTTTAATCAGGTGTGTTGGGACTTCAGGGAAGCAGGGGCTCGCCTGACTAACACAGCCTTTAATGACCTTTGTTGTTGCGGCTGTGGTGCTGCTGTTGCCTCCCTGCAGAGCATGCAGCAGGGACAGGCAGGGACAGGAGGAGGGCCACTTACTGTGGGAACTCAGGGTTGTAGAGAGTGGGCTGAAGGATGCCAGCGGGAAAGACTGGAAGAGAGATAAAGAAACAACATGAGGGCGGTGGAAATGTCCAGATACAACTCATTATTAATTAATATCACACCCTGTGGTTTCACTCTGGTAGTCTGTTGCAGGGAAGAGGACAGTAAGGAGGAAATGGAAAACACAGCTGCCTCAAAGCTGCACTAGTCAGGCAGTTGATGTAAAATACGTTCATCCATGCGCCCATCCCAAATCCCCCAGTGCAGCTGCTATAGAGGACAGTGATGGAAAGTCTCTCCATTCGCCCAAATGTACTTCTTTCAGCGCACAGACCAAATAGAAATCACTCTCCTCCACGGCGTCATGGGTAGCAGTCGAACAGCTTCGTTTGATGGGAAGGTTCCCAACTGAGTGAAAAGACCCAGAAGAGTCTAAATGTTCGACGTGATGAGAGCTGTTCAAATTCTCTAAACGCTAAGGAAAGGTGCTTAAATGCCTCCTTTCGTATGTCCTTTAGCAGAGCATGCGCTGGATCATCCTTCACGAAAGCACAGGAGATGCTGTCCCACGAACGCACCGTTCAATCAACATGTCACCTTCCACATCCACAGCCTGTATCAGCCAGAGCAACTTCACAGCACAACAAGACAAGCTTTAGAGGTGTTTACTGAGCTTTCATACGCACAGGCTCATGGTCTATCCAGTAAAAGGGAGATGATGATGATTTTTAGCCAGATGATGTTTTTATCCAACATGGCTGAAATGTAAGAGGGATGATATGTACAGTAGTAAATGTATCTCGTAAAAACGTAATTACTTTCATACAATCATACTAATTTGAGAACGTTTTTCACGACAGCAGACGGCAAACTTGAACACCATCATACAGTCTGTGAGAGCAGCCACAGCTGCTACACAGCCAACAACACAGAACTAATGAGAACAGCAAGCAGACGAAGAGGGAGAGAGCGCCGGGAGGAGGGCTAGAGATGTGACCCACGACCAGTCCATTTTCTAATGATGCAGCGCAGCGAGGATACAGACGTGTCATAGAGGACAGAGTCTATATAACATGGACTCCAGTCTGCAGTGACACTTCACTGACAAACCACACAACTGCAGACCAACATTAGCTTCATGATCAAAGAGAGTTGACTCTCTCTCTCCCTCTCTCTGTCTTTGTGTATGTTTGTTTGGGCGTGGCGCTTCATTTTCCCACCTGTTGCAAATCAACCTGCACACTTGCAAACCATCCACCCATCAAGCTCCTGCAGTATATACTCTACACCCCAGATTGTTCAGTTCGCCAATGCGGTGCTAACGCTACAGCCGTCTTCTTAAGTATTTTCCTCGTGTTTGCCTGAGTCTAGTTTAATTCTGTGTTTTCCTCTGCCTCAGGTTCATCGCCCCTCTGTGGTCTCGGGCTGCACGCCTCGCCCAGCGTTTGCCAATAAGCCTTCTAGCCAACGACTCAGCTCCCTCTGCTCGCTCCGCTCCTCATCCTGGCTCAGCTCTCCAGACCTCCATCTCAACGTGGTGTCAGAAATCTGCATTTAAACTATCACAAGCTGTGCGTCTGACTTTTGCTTTTGGGTCCAAAATTAGTTCGACATCGCACTGCACTTAGCAGTGATGGCTAAACTCCTCAACCTCTTTCACACCATCGTACACTCACACACACACACACACACACACACACGCAGGATGTCCGCCGCGTGTTGCCTCATAGCTTTAAATTTAGAAAGAGTTCATTAAAATGGCAAAATTAAAATGTGTCTCATACCAAAAGATAGAAAAAAGTGAATTGCTGGAAGAATTAATTAATGGAGAAGAAAGTTATCTACAGTGTTGAGCAAAAATGCCAAACATTGCATGGCTCCAGCTTCTCAAATTTGAGTATTTGCTGCTTTTATCTGTTTTAAATCCTAATGAGTTAAATACGTTGGGGGTTGGACTGTTGTTTGAACAAAGGCAGAGAACGCTTTGGACTCTGGGAACTTGTGGTGGACATTTCGGTCACCTGATCAGGCTCTGGTAACTTCTGCTTGTTGGCTAGTTGGTTCATCACTTCGGTCCAGACTGAAATATTTCAATGATAAATGTTTTGTTTGTGTGATGGAGAGATGAGAGTAGCCTTAATCGTCTCCCGTTGGAGAAATCTGTCTCGGGCAACTTCAGCGTCACACATCTACATACACACCAAGAATACTGGGGATTTACTGCTCATCTTACAGTTCGCTAACCTGTACCTCCTGCCTGAAAGCACCAGCTCATCCTCTTTGGGAAGGATGTGATTTGGGTCACAGGTGACTTTAAGGCCCTGCTTCCTCATTGTCTCCTCAGATATCTGGAGAGAAGAAGGGGCAGCATGCCAGTTACTTTTCCAGCCCTTCTGATCAGGTTTCGGAGTTGTGATTCGAGTTAATGAATAGGTTGCCGAACCGTGTTGGGATGCCACAACGAATAATAGATTCAATAGCTGCCTTGACAGTGTAGAGGAATGCTTTTATCCACTCCATGAACCCTGAGTCTTCACGGATAATGCAGACGCTGAATAATTTGTGAACATATTCCACTTGATGAGCCCATTGTGAGTGGGAATCAAAATGAATACATAAGTACTTGTGCGTTGTCACCTGCTAAACTCTCTTCCCATTGATTAAAACTGGGCTGTGATCACCAGCAGACCTGGGTCAGGCTGTGCCCCTCAAACCACTGCACTGTACAGATATTCATGCTCCCCAGAGGATGACTCTTAATGACTTTAGTGATCACCTCCAGCAAATTATTTCAATTAGTCATTTAAATAATTGCAGCCTTAAAAGCATGTTGGTTAATGTGTGGGTTGTCATTGAAATCAGTCATTTACTGACTGTGAGCCAATTAAATCAAAGTAAAAACTGACTCTGTATCAGTGAAGCTGTTCATGAAGAGAGAGAGAAAAAAAACGACAATGTTCGGGAGCAACTTTTAATTAAACCTCTGTCCTCGTCTCTTTATCTTCAAACGGAACCTGATTCTAGACATGAAATAAAAGAAGCCAAAGAGATGGAGGTACAGCTTAAGTGGGCGATATTAATTTAATAATGAAAAAAAAAGAGTATGAAAATGAACACAGGGCTTAGAACTGAAGTAGCTGGGTTAAGTAGGAGAAATAGTGTGTGTGTGTGTGTGTGTGTGTTAAAAAATGGCCCAGGGGACTCTGATGACTGTTTGTCTGACTCCTCCTATCCTCTAGCATCAGCTTGCGAGCACGCCATTGATTTTTCTGCAAGAGATTTAATCCAGCAGGCAGGCAGACACAGACAGCGGGCTGATCCTGGGAGAAGACGAGGGAGGGAGGGAGGGAGGGAGGGGCGACATCGCAAGGCTAGATTTGTTAAAACTCGGGAAGATGTTACTGCTTGTTTTTCCTCCAGGGAGGTATTAAGTATGTGAGGTGGAGATCGAAGTAGAAAGTGAGCGATGAGAGGGAATATGATATGAGGAGGTGGACGCTTTTTTCTAAGCGGCCGCCGTGTTTGATTTGTCGAAAACAGGCGGCAACATGGTGTAATTGCATGTAACTTATGCACGGCCCATGTCTCGGCCCAGAATAGCAATGACGGTGTGTGTGTGTGTGTTTATGTGTGTGTGTGTGTGGTGACAGATGACAGAGAGAACACAAATATCAGTATGTGCAATGAAGAGTCAGGCACTCACCCATTTGGTTCTTGTTAGGGAGGTAGTAGGCATTAAGGGCCTGAGGGGGGAGAAGCCACCTGAGGAGAAAAACAGTGTCAAGCAAACATGGTTTTAAAGATGGGATCCCTCACACACACACACACACACACACACACTCAAATCACCAATCTACCTACTCGAAACACACCCCGCTCCTGAACTGAATTCCAAACACCCCTGCCTATCTCTCTCAAAGCACCCTGGTGAGAAATATTCAGCGTGTGTGGTCCCACGGCCAAAGTTCCTCTCTGCATATGAAACCGCGGACAGTTCCTTTATGGTAATCCACTTAGAGCCAGACCAATCGATTGGCACAAAATCCCCCAAATGACTAACTCTGAAAGTGTGAGATGCCCTTGTTCCCGGAGCGAAAGACTGATGGCTCTGCGTGGACTGCAGAGAGATGGAGGGGAGACAAACACAGGGGGGGAGGAGGACTGCTTCATTCTTTATTTTGTGCGTAGCCACAAGACAGAGTGACTGATGAAAGGTTCACTTTCTGGTGATAAAGGGGGAGTGTGTGATTTAACTCTTCAGGGTGTTGAGTGTGGGCTAATGATACAGTTGTTTTGAGCACCTTGGAATACTAATGTGACTGTAATGTGTTGTCATAGCAGAGAATCGCTCAATCCAGGCGTTCAGGGCTGTATTTCAGAAAAATGAAACGCATGTCCCACAGCACTTTGCTGCTGCCTGGCTGCAACAGATAAGTAAATCAAATGGATTTTCTCCAGCTGTGTATGTCGATTTGGTATCTGTTGGTTTAATTTAGAAGCGCATCAACAAATATGTCAAACTAAAAAGGATTCGCAGGGACACATGTTAGGCATGTCAAGCATATTACAGAGACACACGCTCACGGTGATGAGACTGCAGTGTCCAGAGTGAGCCTCAGCTGCGCGAGCTCAGATGGGATTTCAAATATATTAACTTTCTTTAATTGCTTTGCACTGCGTGTCAGTGAGATGAGATAGCTGGCTGGCCTAGCTTGTGTTATATGAGGAGATATGACACTCACGTCGTCTTGTCCACTTCTTCATGGATCTTCTTGACTGACAGCTTGATGTTGAACTTGATGCTGTTGAGGATGTTCTTGAAATAGGTCTTCTCGTCCACATCAAACTGCAAAACCACAGATACGAGGTGATTGTGACTGTGATCACAGTACGAAGGAATAGTGTGACATTTTCGGGAAATGCACTTGTTCACTTTCTGGTGGAGACTTGATACCACTCTCATATCTGTACACTAAATATAAAGCCATTGCTGTAGCAGCTGGTTATCTTAGCTTAGCATCAAGGCTGCACAGTTAGCCTGCCTCTGCCTCATGGTTGCAAAATCTGCAGACAGCCACAATAAAACTCACTAATCAAAACATTGATCATCTAAAATATTTGTTGTACAGATTAAAAAATGAATGCTCATTTACTTTCACAGACTTAGATGAGAAGATCAATACTGGATGTCACAGTGATCACCTTTACTAGAAGTAGTAAAGCTGTAAAATCATAGCTTGTCGTTTTTACACTTTGGTTTTTGTACAGACTAAAATAACAAGATATGACATGATAATTACTGAGCTTTAAAGGTGCTGGTAGTAGCATTTTTTAGTACCATAGGACAGAACAGACAAGCTGTTTCCCCTTGTTTCCAATCTTTGTGCTAAGCTAAGCTAACCAGCTGATGGCTATAGCTTCATATTTAACAGGCAGAGAGAGTGGTATCAAAGTACTAACGTAACTCAGCAGGCAAGCAAATAAATGCATTTCCCAAAGCATCAAACCATTTCTTCAACTTTGTAAATGTGTGTGAAGTGAGTTGGGGTGAACGGAGCTGGTCAGACACTAATTAGCTGTTACATTGTTCACAGTAATAATCTGTGGTGCTTGCTTGTGACACAGCCTCTTTGTGATTCAGTGTGTGTGAGGGTTTACTTCCTTTCTTGTGGCGCTGGTGCCTAACATTAACATGCACATGAAGTAGCCGATTTTATGCTGATTGAAAACTGGTTTTGTTCAGTTGCCAAAAGAGTTTCATTCAGCTTGCTTTCGTATCGTCTCCATCCTTTAAACTGACAGTAAACACATCATCTTCCTCGTCTGCTTCTTTTGCTTGTTTGGTCTCATAGGGCCAGATGTGCTTCTGTCACTTTGTGACAAAAATGCACATCTGTGCAAACAATTATTTAACATTGTGGCAGCAGATGGAGGAAGTTTGCCACCAACAGAGCTTCCACATCCACCTGCCACCCTTGAGTCTATGAACTTTTAACATGAGGAGAAGAACCAGTAACACAGGTGAGGCAACTGTTTACTCGTCAGTAAAGTTCTGATGTAAAGCTGCTAATTTCTCTCCACCTCAGATTTAGTACAGCTGTGTGTTAGCAGCAGCAAGCAGACGAGGACATGCATTGCTGATGTGCTGAATTTTCACTCATCCTAGCCAATCAATTATTGTGATTCTTTATGTAAAGGGATGTTGTGGTGGTTTTGACCACTAGTAGCGCTATAGAGCAATGTTTTTCTGTTGGTGATACACATTCATGCCAGTGGTTCTGTAGTATTCCACTGATTAATAGTCAATGCTGATAAAAAGCAATGAGCCAACAGCTAAGTGTGCCTGTATGCTCCTCCAGAGTCCTCCACACCCACACATCACACACTTTCTCCTGAAGGCAGAGAAACCAAACAGATATCAACACACCGTCTAACTCCTCGTAAGACAGCAAACACAACCAAATGTCAGAGTAACAAAGTGTTACAGGGATTAGTAACTGTTAGTAACTGTAATTCAAATCATATTCAATCCCTTACACTGGGCTACTAGTTACTGAAAGGTTAATCTCATTACTGTAACATGTGACTGAGTGATACTTTACTGCCCAACACTGCTACCTATAAAACATGAATGTAAACAATGTAGATTTTAGAATATAAAGAAAAACATGATCTTTGCAGACCTCATTATGTAGTGCAGACTAACCCCATTGCAACTGTTACATCATTGTATTATTACTAATGCATTTTGTAATTTTTACATTTAAACATTGTTTTTTTTATATTTTAGCTGGTTAAGGTGAAGCTAACTGTATCGACCTGATCGGGTCGTTATTGAAACCAAACAATTTATCATATTTACAAGCTGATCAAAGCTTTATGTGAACCTGAAATAGCAAACTGTAGCTCCGAAAGAAAGAAGCACCAATATTCTCCTCTGACACGTGGTGTGTAAAACAGCAAAAAGGAAAATGATCAAGTAAAGTCTGAGCGCCTCAGAACTGTAAGCACAGCACTTCAGTAAATGCCCTTATGAGAGGCTGAGAGGAGCAGGATTGCGGTTTAAATCACCTTCCCTACTTTGAGCACCACCTTCACGATGCACTCGATCGGTTCACAGCTTTCAATTCTGGATTTCACGATCACCCACATTAAGGCGAAAACTCATCCCAGTTGTCCCCAAATGTACAGTAAACATCTGTTTATACAGCTGCCCCGACGGCTTTTCCATCAACAAACTCTTGATTGCATATTCTTGACAGCCGAGCTGCCTGCTACCCGGTTGCACACACGCCTCCTGGTTTTATCAACATACTTAAAGTATATGATTTATTTGAACAGTCTCGTCAGTGTGCTACGGGTTCATTTACTCTTGCACATGATGTGTTTTTGCTGCATCTGAATACAGTCACCCAGGATGCACGGTGATGTCTACTGGAAAACCACTCTGAAGACAGAGAGTGAGTAAGGCATCCTGGAAAGTAGAATTCGCTCACATGATATGTGATTGCGTGGGTGAGGATGGCCGGACAGCACGGAGTGAAATAAAAAGCTTGTGACTCACCCCGTATTCTTCATCTATGAGCTCAGGTTTGAGCAGGAAATCTGGGTATCCTGTCATCACCATCATGTGCTTCAGCTGGGAGAGAGGAAGAGGAGAGCGTGATAGAGAAGGTGGAGGAGAGACAACCGGTCCAACGTCACCCCACATCCACTTGCAGTAACTACTAACCACTCACACACACTCATCTCTGGACTCAGGCACACAATCATCCGAGCACACACACACTAACACACACACAAGCATCAACTAATCAAGCAAACCCAATGTAATAGGATTACAGGGAAGCTCTTTATATTCAGCATGGCCCTCTAAAAGGATTATAACTTCAGATTGTAAAAGTATTAGAAGGGATATCTTGCAGTGCAGACCCTAAATCAGCACCACAGAGAGATCCGGATTAGGCGATCCTCACTCCACAATGTCAAGCCCTTGATGTATTCTATCACACACTTCCATCTAACCAAGCAATCAATCAAACTCCCCGGAAAGAAAAGAATTGCAAAGAAATAATTAAATTCTTTTCAAATACTAATCGGATCTGGCAGGGAGTCGTGTTTGTGATGCACAGGCTGAGTTAGGCTCTGAACCTTTGCTCTGGCAGCATCCTTGGTGGCTTCATCCATCCAGTCCAGTTCGTGCAGCCGCAGATCCAGGGAGTGCTTTATGTCCTCCACCAGCTCCTGTACCTGGAGGGAGGTCGCATCACATGAGAAGAAGGCGCTGAAAGTGTATTTTTGTCAGCTTCTTCCTATGAATTACAGGCTCTGACATGAGCACATGCTGCCTGGCCAAAGTTAGAACAGTTTTGGACATTTTACATGAAAGATTTTTGTATCTGTGAAGGTGATGTCATGTGCTTCCATGCACCAATCAGGATTGAGCAACATCTGAATGTGTGGTGGTGGGTTGTCTGGTGGTGGGGCTGAACGTGACGCAACTGGAGCATCCCAGTGTGTCAGATTTTTCTTATTTTATGGGGCTCTAGATCAGTGGCACCCCAAGCCACCCAACTCTTAATATAACATGTATATACTGGATGTACACAGATGCTTATGGATTTTGCCAATTTTGGATTTTATATCATTATATCAGTATTAAGTTAAACAATATAGGCCCATTCTCAATCACTCAGAATAATTTTGTTTTGTTTATTTTGTTTTATTCTCATTAAAAGAAGCTTATATTTAAGGTGCACAAGGACAAACATACAAACAAAAAAGGATGTTGTAAAGCATCTGAATGGGACATGTCAGGCTGATGGGGGGAGTGAGAGCACAACCCACAGGTCTGACTCCTCTGACGGACACTTTCATGTCTACCAGAGATGAGAGAGACACATCCTGTATCCAAGTATTGTGTTTGTGTTGATTGTGATTTTGGTGTTGTTGGTAGGCTCAGCTTTGGTCCTGTCAGACTGTGTTGAGGGCTGAGACATATCGGCATTTTTGAGCTCTGTTTACTGTGTCAAATCTTTCCATTGCTTGCTTTTTTCCATTGAAAAATTCTCCACTAGAATTACCACCTCACAGTTATATGCATCCACCAGCCAGTGAACTTCCAGTCAACAATGCATCAAATATGGATGCTGCTGCGACGAAGCAACATAGTGTAAAACGTGGAGCTTCACACACATCTTCAAGCACAGAAGATCTCGACAATCAGCACAGTTTCAGGGTGGACGCCCAAGATTAAAGTCACCAATTCAGTATCAATGTGACCAAATGTGAAATATAGTCACAATCTGGGTTCTGGTGCTGAATAATGACCTGAAAATATTTTTGAAGACACTGATGATGTCACAGTGAAGCTGACCTTTGACCTTTTGGATATAAAATGTCGTCATTGTATCATTTTATCCTGAGACATTGTCTGAAATTTTGTCATAATTAGAGTATGAATTATTGTGTAAGGTCCAAAAACAAGTTTTTTGAGGTCACAGTGACCTTTGACCTTTGACCTCCAAAAGCTAATCAGTTCATTCTGAGTCCAAGTGAAAATTTCTATCAAATCTGAAGAAATTCCCTCAAGCCAATAATATGTTCAGGATGGACGGACAGACAAGTTGAAAACATAATGCCTGCAGCCACGGCGATCAATGGCTTAAGAATCTGATGTGGATCAGGAGGTAGAGCGGTCGTCCTCTTATCAGAAGGTCGTGGTTTGATGCCTGGCCTCAGAGGCCGAAATGTCGAAGTATCCTTGGGCAAGATACAGGTGTGTGTGTGTTAATACTCATAATGAGTAGGTAGCCTAGCCACCATTATGTGAATGGGTGAATGCAGGCTTGTGCTGTAAAAGCGCTTTGAGTGGTCGTCAGACTGGAACAGCACTATAGAAATACAGTCCATTTACCATTTACATAAACTAAAATAACACAAGGGGCCAATAGATAGTATAATAACTGACTCTACACCTACTTAAAAATGGATTTAGTGTTAAATTAAACTTTTAATAAACTACACCCAAAGCTGTTTTTTCTTTGTTTGTTGCTTATTCACACATAAATATTTGATGTTATAGAGGAACACAGGAAATTTCAAGCAAAATTTTAACTTGTTGAAATCCAAATCCAAGAAGTGTTTGTGTTTCTCTGTGAAGTGTTGTTGTGTTACTGACTGATGTTATGGATTTCTGATGATATGGATTTTGTGGTGGACTTTGTATTGGATTTTCCTCCTTCGTTATGCAGTAGTACCATCGCTGCACTTTCTGATGATAGTTGTGTATAATGTGAATTCCTAGTGTCCAATATGTAATTACCACTGACACATCACATGTGCAGCTGAAACACACCACAGACCAGAAGTGGAAGCGTTCAACCATCACTGAATTTTGATTTCATCTGAAAAACAGCATGGAACAAAGTTCTATTATTCAGCTGCAAGGACCAACGCAAGTCAAAGTGACTGACATGGGATGCTTTGACTGACTGTGCAGAGAACATACACACCCTATACTCTCAGACTATCAGCCTGACATACAAAGTGGTGTTACGAGACAGGACGGGCCACAGCTAGCCTTCAGTAGATACCTCTGAAACACGCTGCATAGACATCTGTAATGTACCATCACAACTGTCACTTTTTCACGTTCTGTTTCTATGTTAGTTAGTTCAGTCCACAGAGTGGAGCCCTCACACATGCTCACTGGCTGAGTAAAGGGCAGAAGCTGCAGAGAGCACACAGACCCGACAACACTTTCTTTTCGGCCTGCCATCAAGTTGCTTGTGAAATTAACTTTCATTAGCGACAGCTGATGTAACCTGCCGCTGGCGATGTTTCTCATTTTAGCCGGTGAAAGTGGCGGCCAGCCACGGCTACAAATGAGAAGCTGCAAGCTGAATGTTTTGTGCACTGCTTTTTGCTAAGGAGAAAGAGAAAGGGGAGAACGGATTTATCGGTGTCTGAGTTCAGCGAGCCATGAATTCAACCTCCTCCACGTCGATTTTTGTCATCTACACAGTCTAATTTTCATTTGCATGTGCAACAGCTGTAGAGCACAGATGTTGTAGATGAGCGCTGCAACACTAGCAGGCTGAGCTGGACACAGAAGAGTTCAATACAGAAAGGACTGGATTTTGATTGCCTTTATTGTAGCTGATAGTAGAGTTGGGCAATGTTGAAACTTTCCAACAGACCACTCTGAGCCCAACAGCCAGTGTATATGTCTCAAGCTTTTATTGTGAAAGGTAGAAAAACAGAACGAGTGAATCTGTAATGCGATTGGCAATGCTGGAAGCCCACTCTTCCACTGAATGATAAGATGAGCTCAATCGCCTTGTTAATTCATCATGAAAGACACTTCATTCAAACTCCACAGAAACAAAATAAAACTCACCAAAACAGTCTTGGTTTGTCTTGCCTCTGTTCAATCACCAGCTCTGCTTTGGTCCAAAAAAACCCTTATTTCACTGAGTTAAATGTGAAAAACATTCTGGCTGCACACACTGGTTCCCCCGCTGCCTCTCTCTACCAGTGCAACTGGGTTAGCTCAGTGAACAGAGTCTGTCTGCACCACAGCTCGCACTCGTTCATCAGAGACGTCATTAAATTAGCAAAATAAAATGACACAAAAAAACGATAAAACAACAACCAGCGATTGACTCAGACGATCACCATAGTCGATATATTCCAATCGACCAACCCAAGAGGATACCAACGTGTGCCTTTTCTGTAGCAAAGCTAAATGTACGGGTAATTATTCCCAAACTTAAATGATAATGGAGTTGCCACACGCAGAGTGCAGAGAGTGAGAGTTAGAAACACGTTGGCAGTGAACATAATCCGATTTGCAGAATCATCCAACATTTACTGCCTGAACCTCATGTAAATTTAAAGAATTACACTGGTGCTTTTCTCCAACTACTGAAAACAGGATTGCTCCTCTTCGACGACACTGGGACATATTTGTGTCCTTCAGCTCCCTCTACATTGGCGATTCAGGGTAACAAGAAAGCTTGTGTCTCCCGCTCTGTCTCCTGTCTCTCAGCTTCGGCTCCTGAGACTCATTAATTCCTGTTCATGCTGAGAGAAGCAGCATCAGTGAGTCGGTCAAGTCTTCACACAATCGCCACTGGCATCGAGGCCAGTACCTCTCGTGTCGGTAATGAGGTCTCCGACCTGTGTGGACACGCCGACGTAGTGGAGACTGATGTCTACCAGCAATGTGAAATGATGGAAAATACCAAAACCCAGCGTGAGACTTTCTGTCCCGCCCACATTAGACACTGCAGTACAGACAAGGACAAATACTGTGGATGGTTTGGATTGTGTTTAGATGCTTGTGGGATTACTTCTTACACTTCATCTGGCAAAAACCCTGCCAAACTGTAAACCTGATCCAAAAAAATCCCTCTCCTCTATTCTTTTATTAATCAGAAAGGCTCCACTAGCTTGAAGCATTATTGAAATTTACACTTAGTATCTTATTAGAATCTTAAATGAAACATTAGGATCTTGGGAACTTAAATTTCAATTAAAGTACAGTACATAGAAAGTAATTAGCGCCCAGAACTTATCCACTTGTGTCAGACTTGCTTTATGCTTTATAGCCCTGAACTTTGGCAGAGATTTAAAAGTTTGCAAGAGAAGAAGAAAGGCAGCCCAGTGTAAGATAAAGAATGGAGGGTGGACCATGAGAGCATAAGAAGAAAAAGATGAAAGGGAGATGATGGAGGGCTTAAAGAAGGAGCATGGGGTTACAGAGGTTAGAAATCCCATTGGGAACCATATCCCCATGTCCTGGAATGGACACGAGACCAAGATAAAAATACATATGGGGGAGGATAAAGGTAAAAGAGAGGGGACCAAAGGGCAGAGGAGGGGGATTAGTGGTGACTGACCTCGGCAGAGAGCAAAATAGAAACAAAAAAAGCAGTGAATGAGAGAGAGAGTGGAGACAGTTTGGACTGACATGCCATGACACACGAATCCATCAGAATCAGGTGGACCCCCCTACACTGCCCCCGCAGAGCCAAAGAAAATGATGAACTGTAACAGGCTGAGAAAAACAAGTTCTAGTGTTGACATGGAAATGGTGAAATGTCTTGAAATTTGAACATTTCTTTTCCCCCCGAGATTAGAAATGTCTCAGACAATTGCAAAATACAGTTAAATGTTTTCAGTGATAAGTGCAGGCGGCTTCCTCGTGTCGTCCCGAAGGTTGTGTGGTTTCACGCAGATTGCTGTCCAACCATTTTTTTCATGCAGTCAGTGGAAATTGCAGATAAATTGCTTATTACTGCATAATGTTTTTAGACGGAGTAGTGATGGAAACACCGTCATTAAGTAATAGTGTGGCAGTTAGAGTTTGACACATGGTTCAGTCGTACTGCTCAGAATGAGCTCTTAAAAATCTGAAATGTCTGACACGTCTGTCCACTCCAACCTCCAAAAGGTGCTTTTTTTTCTTGTGTGTGAGTCCGAGGCCGGTGTGTAAGTGAGTGTGGCTCCTAAAATCTATATTTGATTAAAACTGTGGCTGTGGAGTAGACGTAGTTACATCTTCAGGATGGCGGTTTATTTGCATCAGTTCAGCTAATGGAATCAGATGCAATTAAAGTACTGCCACCTGAACGATCCTGTTAAAGTACGGGGTCAGGTCGGGCCGGTTTTGTCTTACAGTTACAGACTTAAGCCACCTTCGATTTGGTTATTTTCGAATGTCATTTTTTTTAAGAAACCTCCCTCTCTGACTGTGCCCATCCTGTTTGACCATGTGTGTTTCAAGTAGATGAACGATGCCCAGTGGGAAGGGGGAGAAGGAGATAGATGGTGTGTTCCTGTACTAACTAAATACTTATAGTTTACTCTTTTTAAAGTTAAAAAACATCACCATACTACATACTAACAGGAAATGACGCGTGCCCCGGAGGCAAGGACTGGAATGCCAATTAAACAACAAGCAAAGCCTAATGAGATTTAATGCTTAGACTTTGTTGTCCCGAATCTTTCTGCAGTTTGTTACTCCCAGTTTGTTTCAATATTTGCAGCTATAGCTCTGCTATTTCCTTTGTGCTTTGCAGTGTGGGGACAATAATGTACATTAAGATCAAATCATACATTTTTCAGATATTGACTTTTTTAACATAGTTAAAGCTTCTCTATTAATATGTGTCATGTCCAAGTTCCCCTTTCAGCTCATTGCTTTGCTTTATATGACCCATAATCTACTTGAAAATGTTCTGATAAACCCCCTGCACACTACAGCTGACAGGCAGAGTTAGCGAATAGCTGGTGAACACAGTGGAGCATTTATCTGCTAACTTTTGAATGTGTGTCAATACACAACATAATCAAATCCCCACAATTAGAGAGTAATAAGAGAAATGTGGACACAACTCATGTGAATCCAGTGCACTGCGTAAACAGTCTGCAATAACAGAAATGAAGTGAAAACAGAACTGCCTGACCCAGGTTTGACTCTAAAATTTGGCAGCTTCAGTCATATTCAGCTGGCTCATGTCTCAGGTTTAGACCCCGGCAGAACTTGAGATGCAATTCCCATTTTAATTTTTCAAATTTAAAACAAAGGTTCACTTCAAATCAAATGGCCACATGGGTGGAATTTGGCTACACTGTAGATTAAATGAATTTATTCATTAATTTACGTTAAATGAATTAAATGAAAATGGACAAAATGTGATGTCTGAACACAGGACCCCCACCCATACCTTGGCCTTGCTCTGCGAGGAGAAGTGTTGCTGGACAAACAGGGCTCCCAGGGCCATGCCGAAGTGTTTGTTGGCCTGAGTGAGGCAGAGCCTCCCCAGCTCCAGCTGCTGCTCGGTGCCGTCGATCTCACGAGAGAACTCGTGGATGGTGCTACGGAAGGCGGTGGACAGGTGTTCGCTTAGAGCCGCCACGATGCGCCACAGCATGTAGTTATGGAGAACCCTAGGATGGAGGAGGCAAGAAGGATGGGTCAGATGCATTATCATAAGTTTGGTTTGGATTTAATTCATATTTGAGGAGACTGCAACAGCTTTGCAGCACGAGTAGCAATCGGCAGGAGTTAGCCAATCAGGTAATTGGGATACACTGATGTTCGAATTTAATATGTGAGTTGACTCAATCAGTGTAAACAAGGCTGAGTTTTATTCCTCACAAATTCAACGTTTCACTTGTCAGAGGAAGAATATCCTATTTTTTGCTTTCCACAGTTACAATGTCTTGCTGTCACGCAAGACTGTAGCACATTTCCTCTTGTGTTGTCTCTGTAAAACGACATCTACTGCATCTAACTGTAATCTTCTTCCATCTGGCTCAAAGTTCTGCTCTTCCATCTGCCCTCTGAACCACCAAAGAGTCAGAGAAGTTTGAGTGAAAACGAGGGAGACAGTGATCGAGAGCGAGTGGTGAAGAGTCAAGAGGGCCCAACAGTTTAAGAACAGTTCTCCTTCGCTTCGGAGAGAGTCACAGCGGAGAAGCAGCAGAGGGGTGAGGGGGGTGTCAAGCGGGAGGAGAGAAAATGGATCATTCATTTATGTATTCAAGCTGTGTCTTCTCCCCCAGACGATGGAGTGCTGGTGTGTCCTCGTGCCCCCACTGGGTGTGCACATCTAATCTGCCCTGCGGGGACAAATGCCCCGCTCTCCAACAGCGAGGCTCCATGCGAACCTAAAGGCATGTTGTTGTTGTTGTTTTCCCTTGTTTTTTTTTATTTTTCCCTATGCATGACAGATATTAAATCAAAAGCGCCTTGGTAACAGCACCCTGAGGTCCTGCCAAAAAAGCACTTGTGAAGTGAATTTAATTGATGGGAAAAGGGAGAGGAAGGCAGGGGGCGGAGGAAGGGAGGGTGAATGAATTAACGAGAGACTCAGGTGGTGTTCTTTATCATCAGTACCATCAGCTAATCAACATGTGTTACAGGTGTGGCTGCTTCGCCTGATTAACTGGTTTGTGTCATTTTGTGGCCACTCGGTTGTTTGTATCGCCACACTTGGACAGGTGTGAGTTTATATATGCATGTATGTATGTGTGTGTGGGAGTGTGTGCACAGCTACATGTATGGAAGTCATCTATATGCTAATGGTAGAACTAAAGCAGTCCTCCACCGTGCGTGTGGGAGAGATGAACATTTAACTTGAGGCATCTTTGAAGGAAAGTAATGGCAGTAATCTCTCAGAGTAAAGCTGGAGCCACACCTGATGCAAGGGGTTAACGGGAGGTTTGCTTTTACAGCATTCAGATTTCCCCGATGCAATATTACATAAACATGTATTGCGTGTGATTTAATGACATTTCCCATAGTAACTGTGTTTTTATTCCTTCATGCAATATGTCATATACCACCACCCTGATTCCTAAAAGGTTGAGACGTAAATAAAAACAGGATGAAATCATCTGCAGGCAGGCTGTGTTTGCAGACAGTGGTTATACAAAATGTTCCTGAGCCCATGTAGTAACATCCTTTATCCAGTCAAGTGTTCACAAAGTGGTGAACCTCGCTCTATCCTCGCTTATGAACGAATGAGCCTTTCATGATACTATCACCTGTTACCAATCAACCTGTTCACCTGTGGAATGATCCAAACAGGTGTTTTTGGAGCGTTCCACATCTTTCCCAGTCTTTTGTTGCTCCTGTCTGAACTTGTTTGAAATGTGTTGCTGCATCACATTCAGAATAAGCAGATATTTACAAAAATCAATGAAGCTGATGAGCTCAAACATTAAATATATTGTCTTCGTATTTTTTTCAGTAGATGTCAGAAAGGATTAGCAGGTGATCACATTCTGTTGTGATACTTTTTTCAACTTTTTTAGAATCTGGGTTGTAGGACAACAGTGGGACAGACCAATAACTGCAGCTACATCCAATCAACTTCTATTTCACCTTGTGTTGTTACTGAATAGGAGACAACTCGTGTGCAATCAGCGTTCATTCATCCAGTGTGATAGAGAGCGGCAGTATTGGTGGGCAGAGTGTTTGCAGTGGAGACGGCTTTACTAGATGTGTGTTGTAAAGAGAAGATTACTGAGCCTTGGCATTGTCTTTATTCTCATCAATCTTCAATCTCATCAGGAAGCTGTAGGAGAAAAGTCTTTGCAGCATCTAGCAGTGAGATTGCAGATCGCAGCAAACTGAATACACCTCGGCTCAGCCTCCCCTACAGTGGCCAGGAAAAAGGTGAAACGGCCTCTCTACAGCCAGTGTTTGGTTTGACCATTCTGGGCTGCTGTAGAAACATAGCGGTGCAACATGCCAGACGAAGAAGAAGGAAGAAGACCTGCTAATCTGGAGATCTGAAGAGCTCATTCTAACGTAACTAAAGCACAGTGACTCTTATTTTCAGGTAATTATACACTAATGAAAACATATTTATGAATATTCTGCCAAGAGATCCCCCTAAGTCATACACACTGGTCCTTTAATTTAGAATAGTGATGAGGCTGCTCTCATTATCTGAAAATAATGCACACCATCTGACCAATCAGAATCAGGTATTGTCCATGGCCATTATTTATTCACATATATTTCAGGATGTTGCAAAACACCACAAAATCATCAGCTTCTGAAAAAAAGCCAACAGCTTTGAGTAAAAGTTGTTCTAGCAGTTTAACTTAATACCCACTTCCAACATACTGCTGCCTTTTTAAGGCATCTTTTACTGTTTTGACATGGGTCTGGAACTTCATGGAGCATCTGTGCGCTGTCCTTACTGCATCACGCTGACTGAAGTGGACTCCTCCAAAACATGCAACTCATGATCAGTTTATCGTTAGCTCAAATCGCCCCGCTCTCCTCTACATGTACTGTGTAGGCAGTGTGTACTCAGTGCCATAATGGAGTCGCAGCGGAGCTAAATGAAAGCAGAGGGCCTGTCGGCGAGACGCTGCAGATCAAGCAGTGGGTCTTAATCACCAGAGGACTGAGTGAAGGCTCATTAGCTGAATGGATTTTAATGGGGCTAGTTAGGGAGATGAAAAGACCCTGTCCCTGTGCACTGCATCAACACATTACCACAGGTAATGACCCTGCAGGTAATAGAGGAGAGAGGGACTCCTCCAGACCAAACTTGGAATAACTTAGAAACTGGATTTTAATATTTTAATTTGTTAAAAGATAAATTTAATTAAATTGCTCATGCAAACAGTAACACTACATACACAAGCTTTCAAACTAGGGACAGAAAATCACACATTTAGCTCTTATATTGGTGGAAACTTTTACCCAAAGCAACTTATAGTAGCATGACTGCATATATTTTCAGCTCAAGAGGCCCTGCTGGGAATCAAACCCCGACCGCTCAAAGCTATGGCGCCATGAAATCAAGCAGTTGGAGAACAGCTTCATCTGAAAATGCTTCACAGCCACCTTGAGTGTACTTTTTTAAAAGCAGTGGACCCAGCAGGAAGCGAATCTTCGACTGCGACTGTTCCACTCATGCGGATTGCTCATGAGCACACATATGCTGCACGCCAAAACACACCTGAGTAAAAAAACGACATGATAGACTCTAGCCCAAACACTCAGGAAAAAAAATAACACACACCTGAGAGAGAGAAAGAGAGAGAGAGAGATATGGCGAGGGGGGAGTGTGTGAGAGAGACGCTGGTGTTGTCATTATGCTTTCCCCTTCATTGAGACCTGCTCATCTGGTTAATGGGATTGGCTGCAGTCGTTGCAGTGTGTGTGGACTACACAAACACACACATACACATGCACACACACTGAAGGGAAAAGAAAGATGGATGGAGGATGAGGAGATGGAGGTGTGAATGCACTGGTCAGCAGGCTTGTATGACGGGAAAGCCATTAATATGAGAACATGGGAGGAGTGGAGAGAGACAACAATGAAGAGAAGGACTTGGTCAATAGATGCCTTTAAAGATGGAGAGTGTGTCGTCTCACAGATGGGGGCAATGAGAAATGGACAGAGAGAAATAGATGGATAGATCGAGTTGTCAATAGCAACCTCAAATCACTAAGAATGAAGAAGAGAGGTGGAGAAATGAAACGATGCATGGAGGGAGAATGATGGGTAGTCAAAGGAAAGGAGGAGGATGGACGGATGAAGGAAAACACCTGGGGTTTTAACAGGAAGGAAGGTAAAATGGGTGGAAGACAAAGACACAACAAGGAAATAAATGGGGTGAAGCAAGCGTGAAGAGGAAGATGCGAGGAAGACTGCAGAGGAATGGACAAAACATGAAGCAGGTGAAAAGAAGGAAAAGATGGTAGAGGATGGTAGAAGGAGGGATGGTGCATTCGTTTTTAACCATGCGTCCTGTCATCCTGAAACACATAACGATGTAAGAGACAGATAAAGTGAAGCACCTGTCTGTGTGCTCTCTTCACCTGTCGACCAGTTTAACAAGAGTCAAAACTTTCCTCCTCTGTTTTCTGTATTAATACCAATGCCAGCCTGTGCCAGCCTCTTCAGCTATGTTATATCTTCAAGTGTACTCTTCGACAGTATGTGTGTGTGTGTGTGTGTGTGTGAGTGTGTGAGTGGCAGAATCCTGCAGAGCACCAAAGAGTACGGAAGAGTTTTTCTGTGGTCCATTACTGGCCTTGACAGGAAACAAACCTCCATCTGCTCTACTGGACAATAACACAACGGGCCAATACCTCTGCCACGACCCCTGACTCACACAGTACAAAGCCAAACAATGACACTGTGTGTGTGTCCGTGTGTGGGTGGGTGGGTGTGTGCTTGCAGGATTCATATTTTCTGTGTGGTTAAACGTGCAGGAGATTCAGATCTCTGTTCTTTGCTTTTTGCACGTCATGCACTGCATGCTTTGCTCGGCTGGATGAGCGACTGGGCAATCACGCAGGCGGGCTAATCACACTTGTTTTGTCAGGCTCATGCTCTCGTACGGTGAGAAATACCAACTCTTCATATCCCAGATCAAGAACAATCAAACAACTTGGCCAGAAGTTCAAGCTGTGCTTACAGAGCAGGCAGATGGTGGATTTAAGGAAATTCACATTTCCAAAGGTGACTGACCTTGAACACGATTGTACATGCCAGCAGCATAATTCTGCTGTGAACAAATACTCACCCCCCCACTTGTAATGTTAATCCTGTGAGATTTTGTCTTGCATCACCATGAGGTTGATATTTATATGAGATGGCGCGACAGATATTGTTGCCATGAAAACTGGTGCAGACATTCATGTCCTCCTCAGGATGAACTGTAATAACTGTGGTAGTAACTTTCCATCTGGAAAAAAATATTAATATGTCCAATAGTTACATTTTTTAACCAAAACTGACAACATTCTCTTCCAGTTGCAAACTGGAAGAGAATGTTCTCAAATAATCTGAAACTCCCAGAGCCAGACCTCCAGAGAATAATAGCACTGTCATTGTGATGTTGCATGTGAGCATGCTGACATTAGCATTTAGCTCAAAGCCCAAAGCCACAATTGACTGGAAATAATTTGCTGGATTTGTTGGTATGTGCATATTATTGCATTATTATGATAACTATGTTTCCTGCTAGTGGAAATAATTAGGCCTTTCTGATGTTTAAATAGAGGGTACATGTTTTAAAAACTTGTATATTGAGACTTTGTTGCTGCACATGTGCAGTTAGTACGACAACCTACGGTGCTGAAAAAGTGACTATATTTTAGACTGAAGTCAATTGAGCCCTTCTTTGGAGCTGTGCTACTCAATATTGGAATAAGAGTCAGGAGCTAACTGGCTTTCCAAGGGGTTTGGGGATTTAAGATTGATGTTGCCACTGTATCGCCGTGCCTACATGCAGCCTCACAGAGCCACTGGCATGGCTGAAGTCTCGTTATACCATTTTGTTGATATTCCTTCATTAGCACTGTCTCATATATGCAAACAATACTCACAAAGCAGCAATTAGTTTTTGATAAGGTTACTGATACTGAAAAACACATTTCATTATGAATTAGCAGGAAGAGTAGGCACAGTAACACATTTTCAACAGGAGGAGGAGGAAAAGAAGGAAGTGGATTTTTTTTTCTGACAGGATTTTGCTCCGTCAGGTTCAAATTCCCAGTGTGATCCCACTGTGAGTGCTAACTTCAGTTTCCTGGGTTCTGTGTTTATTTGTGTGCATGGGTGTTGCACCAAGCTGTGTGACCGGCAAATAATAGGCAGCGGTGGACCCCTTGATGTGAGGAACTGGGGCATTTTTAACAGAGTTCTCATAAGATATTCTAATGAACAACACTCCCCAGCATGACAGTGTGTGTGTGTGTGTGTGTGTGTGTGCGCGTGTGTGTGTGAACAAGCAATGCAAACCTTTGTTCAAACCCCAATAAAGAACTTCCTGGCAGACAGAACCTGGAGACAGACTGGAGGTGGGAGGAAGATGAGATTGAGGGGAAAAAGAAAAGAGATTAAAAAGAGAAAGAGTGGTGAAAGAGAAGAGGGGAGAGAGCAGGGACAGGTGAGGAGGAGGATGACAGGAGGCAGAGCTGGATAGAAAACAAGGGAAGAGATGCAGATGGAGCGAAGGAAGAGTGGTGTTGGGGGACTGAGGCAGAAGGAAAGAAAGGGTTATCATGCAAAGTTGAGAAGGGGAGATTTAGTGAGGGATGAGAAGGAGAGGGAGACAGATGGAGAGAGCTGGGGGGCAGGGGACTGAGGAGAAAAGGGTTCGGTGAGCGGAGGATGAGAAAGAGGGAAAGACACTGAGTCAGAAAGTGGCAGACAGAGTCAGAGAGAGAGGAAGTCTTAAAAGTTCAAACTGCTACCTCCCACTGTCATTGTATGGAAGCCCGTTCCCGCCAGGAAAAGAAGAAAAGAGAGATTGAATGTTTTATTCATGGCCTTCCCAAATTAGTCAAACTTTGACTCTTTCAGTCAGAATTATGAGATATGAAGTCTCAATTATGATAGCAAATCAAAATGGTGAAGTCTCAGAAGAAAGCGGCTCCGCAACGATTTCAACATAAGATTAATTTACTTGTCAGCAGTACTGCTCAGCATGAGAAAACAGTTGCACAATGTCCTTTGGGGCTCTGAAGGGGGCTTTCTAAAATACAAGAAAACAACCCTGATAATGTCATCCAGCTGTGGTGTTTCAGTGAACATGGTTTAAAGGAAGTGGGTGTCTACCGGCTTAGAGGTATACAGCAAGTTGCATTATGAATCCAGCTTCGACTCACAAACTTATGAGTATCTCAGTCATACATAAATAACATTGTATCTTTTGGAGTCACGTGCTTAAGATGTGACTGACATTTGCTTCCACTATAAACAACTGAGAAATGAAAAGTTGATTTTAACTTTCAGAGTGCGGCGCCACAGTGTCGGCCAAACGTTACAGCTGACTGAGTGAACGCGTGATAAAAGGGAGAGGATGTCAGGTAGACACGGGTGGAGGGAACAAAAGACGGGGAGAGAGGATGATTGAAACTTAGTGTAGAATCTATTACTAAAGCCATCAGGGGGGATGGATGGACAGACAACTCAAAGGGAAGATTGGTAAACAACAAAGGAGGCGACGGACCCGAGGAGAAGTGAACCTGGGCTAATGGGTTTGACAGTGGCGATGGTAGCTGTACTTTTACAAAGAGGATTATGAATCCCTTAATGATATGACCCTATGTGTGTTGGAGTGTTGTGATTAAAAAGTACGTTTCACAAAGACGGGAGAGCAGCAGGAGACCAGATAAAAGAGATAAGGAAAAACAGGGCTCAAAACAGAGAGTAGAAAATTTGATATGGAGGAGATGTTTACACTGATGGGAGCTGAGCTAAATCACTGCAAAAAGAAAGATCCTATCTTTTGTTGTGGCTGATAAAAGTAAGCAGTAGAAAACACTAAACAATTTTCAACATTTATTTGGACCCTGGAAAAATGTGCATGGAGAAAAAAATAAAATGAGGCCAAAAACTGAGGTAGAAGCAAGAAATAAAAATGCAGTTGCTCTAAGTGAGCTTACAGTGCAGAAAGAAGTCTTAAATGTATGTCTTTGAGAGTGGTGAAAAATGTGAGTGGGGTTTCTGGGAAATGTGGTCCTCGATCTGCTCCCATCGATCAGTCCTCTTAGTGCATTCATACATGACTTAGTCAGAGGTCTGTTTTTGTAAATAAAAGCAACCATTCATCCATTTGTCCCATTTGTTCACAGCAGGATTCCTGAGGTAGCTGATCTCACAGACTGGCACTGCACAATGAGCCAGTGCTACGACCTTGTATTAAAAACCAGATTTTTGTCAGGTTGGCAATCAACCTCTGATAATGTAAATATATTGCATTTTGATTCATTCATTGATTACAAATCTTGTGTATGGCTGATCAGCACTGCACCAGTCTGAGGCCGCGATCTTGTGTTAAAATCGATCAGAGGCTAAGTTGGTAAATCTGAAGAGGTGAGACGATGTGGTAAAATGACCCACACTGAAGGCACCGTGATGTCATGAACTGGTGAGTTATGAAATTACCAGAACGTCTGAATAGGTTAGGTTGCTATAGACAGGCAGACAGACATGTATCCAGCCTCAGACATAAATGACAAGCAGGTAATCCACCCGCCAGTCATCTGGCGACTCAGCCACGCATGAGGGACGAGTGCTGTTGTGCATTTGTGTAGAGCACAATGGCTATTGGCGAGCTGTCAGTTGCTGTGACACACATCCTGATGTGCAGCAGCCCTCTAAGGCCTCCCCAGGAGTCTGTCACGAAGAGGAAGGGGAAAAAAAGTGTGTGTGTGTGTGTGTTTGTGTGTGTGTGTGTGTGTCCGTCCGTCCATGTGCGTCTGTCTGAGTCTGCAGGTGGTAGAAAGGTGTGGGTGTAGATCAATAATAATCAGTAGCAGTAGAACTGCGAGTTCACCCAACAGTGACTCACCTCAAACACACACACACACACATGCACACACACACACACACACACACACACACACACACACACACACACACAAATGAACACACAAGTACATGTACAGCAGCACTTAAAAAACAATCCATACACCTCGTGACACCGCATTGTAGCCCAAACTATGGTGACAGCCCTAAACCAGAGACAACACACACACACACCAGACACACACCACACACCAGACACACACACACACACACACACACACACACACACACACAAAACAATCTCAAACAAAAGCGCTTACTCATGCTCAAAAAGTACCGACTCAAAAAATCCTGCGTCTAATTTCATCGATTTTCCATACACCTCAGCGCCCTCATCTTTCTCTCCCCTCTCCACAGCCCCGGCCCTCCACCTCCACCTCCACCCTGCCACCCGCTCCCTCTGTCTCTACCTCTTTGAAGTGGTCTTGATGATGTCAGAGACTTTCTGTATGTAATCGGTGGCGAGCACCACGATCTCTTCATCCTCCGAGAAGTTGTCGTGGAAGATTCTGTCCAGCAAGCGTTTCCAGTGAAGCTATGGTGAGTGGAGGAATGACACAAGTTAGCTTTTAGAGAAGCATACAACACAAACAAGAAAAGCCCAACAAACCTGCACTGACCCATAACTCGAATCCCAACCCAGCAACCTTGTCATGGTAACCTTAGAGCAGTGCGGACTGGGGGTTCTATAAATCAGGTCTAAAGACCCAGACCATGAATGTAAAAGGGACAGCAGGTTAGCAGCACTCAGCAGCTCTGGGAATAAATGATAAACTTTACTTAAATAACGCAGTGATCTGTGCAGAATAAAGCAAAAGTATGATCCATGTTGTCAGAAGAGAGCTTTGGTATCAGGCACATTCGCTTAGCTGCCTGTTCACCCTCAGTGTGTGTGTGCACATCTCACCCCCCCAAAGAATTCACTCTTTCACATGAAATCACTCTTTGGTTGGTTTGGTTGAACTGTTTGCAAAGAGGAGATTTTGCAGGGTCACAAGACAAAAAGGCAAACACTGATCTACTCTAATTTGAATTTCACCAGTTTTGTAGTTACTTATGCTTTGCTTATTGCAAAAAACACATTTTTTTGGTGGTTGGTTACTTGCACGCCATCCTCTTTGGAAGTTTAATTAGGTTTTTACATTGAATTCAAATTTAAATGACAGAGCTCGAGGGCTTTACAGAATTTGGACTCCAAATCCAAAGTTAAAGCAAATGAATAGCAGCTACACACTGAGGCCATCGAGCGGCATTCAGTCTTTCCCTGCTTGAATCTCCATCTCTACTCTGCTTCAGCCCATGCTTCTCTTTTCTTCCCGTCCCTCACACCCCTTTTATTCCCACTCACGTTCATACGGTCTCTTTTTCTGTGTGTGTAGTTTTTTTGGCTGAGAAGCTAAAAATCAAACTCTTCATCTTCCTCTCAGAACATGCCCAGATCCCATCCCAGCTCCTTTCCTCCAGCCCCCATCAATCCCTCCCTCGACCACGAAGCATCTCGAGGATTCTCCGTCAGTGTTCCTGCTGCTTCAGAGGAGAGCCTCCGCCTTCTCCTCCTTGCCTGTGTCCCCAGTGTCTGTCTCCTCTCCCCTCCCTCCATCATTCCCAGCATCCCCCAATGTCTCCTCATTTTCTCCTTTTCCTTCTCCTTTCTTTCATTCCATCCCTCAACCACCCCGTCTACCCTGCAGGGCGGACAGCTTTTGTGAGTCACTTAGGCCTCTTTGTGTGTGTGTGTGTGTGTATGTGTGTGTGCGTGTGTGTGTGTTGCACTTCACCACTCCCTCCCAACCGAAACACCTTCCCTCTGTGCGCTCACACACCCGCCACACTACTTAAAATGCTCAGTTGGAGTTCAAATCTTAATCCATCACGTCTGCTTCTACGCAAAATGCATATGCACACACACAAACTCGTAAATGATGCATATTTTTATATGCTGTGTGTGTGCGTGTGTGCACGTGTGCATGTGTGTGTGTGTGTGTGTGTGTGTGCTGTACTCACACTGGGAGCGATGCGCTGTAGCTGCCTGAGGGTGATGCGGTTATACATGGTGCTGATGTCCTTTCTTTGGTCATCATATTCTGACACAGTGATCTGAAGAGAGAGAGGAGATTTTAGTCAACACTGCACACACACACACACACACACACACACAGTCAGGTTTCAGAGGACATTACATTCACTTCCTGGAGACTTCACCTAACCATAACCACTGCTTGCCTAACCCTAACCTTAACCTTAACCCAAGTGTAAAAAGATTTAAGTCCCCACAAAATGAGTAACACACATCCACACACATGCACACACATGAACACACACGTAGATGTGAAATTAGCTCACATTGGCCAGACGGGTCTCCAGCTGTATAATCTCCTTGGACTTCTGCGTGGCGTTGCGATCTCCCAGCATGCTCAGCAAGCGCTCCATCAGGGCCTTGTACGCTGCCAGGATCTGAGGAGCACAATGACATCAGCAGAGGAGGAGCCGCGCCATCACCAGTAATGGCCGGTGACGGCGGTGACATGTGGCAAAGTGGACGGGACAACAAAAGCACAGCGGGTGACACAGGGAAACAGTTGGAATGATGTGGAGAAGGACAGATGGAGGAGTGAAGGAAGGAAAGGAAGGCGTAAGGGATGGAAGGAGGAAAGACGTGCAGTAGGAGGGGATGTTAGGAAGGAAAGAGGGAGCCTAACAGAAGTCAAGTATGAGCTAAAGGAAGGAAAAGATGTTTAGGGTGGGAGGAGGAGTGTAGATGGAGGCCAACAGGAAGTGAGAGTAAGGGGAAAAATGAATACAGGGAGAAAAAAGCTAATGGGAAGGAGGGAGAGATTGATGGGAGAAGGGTGGCAACAGAGATGGAGGTGGTGAGGTTGCGTTCAAGAAGGAGGTAAGGAAACACATTTACCTTCACACTGTCCTCATCCTGTCCCAGGTACAGGCTTCTCTCAGGCAGCGTGAGCCCCTCCTGATCAATCTGCACACAGTCAAACCACATGTAGTAATTACTTTTTTCTGGTATGTAGTCACATATGCGATGCTAAGTGCTCAACAGATGTATGCTGAAGGGAGTCGTTAATATTTCAATAATCTGTAACAATGCCAACATTTACGAGCCACACTCAACACACTGTATGCTAAAAATATGAATTATTTAGAATATTTAATAAATAATGCCCACACACAGTCATATTCATTTTCTAATGTTTCTCAACTTAATATCATTGCTGTCCTTAAGCCAAACAATGTGATTATCTGAAAAATGCATTGTCACAAAGCCGAACACTTTGGTGTTTTTCCAACTGTAGCTCACGAAAAGCCTGACAAGCCTGTTTTTAAAGGCCAGAGACTGTCGGATGCTTCCCTGATAAGTTGGTTGATTAGTGTTTTAGTTATTGCTACTTCTGTCAGTGTATCAGACCAGATGTGATAAACCCCAGTTTATAAAAACTGAAATGTTCGACTCCAAGTTAAAATATGCTACTTAACTTCAAGGTGCTCTTTTTCTGGAGCATTCATCCACATCCTGCAGGCCTTTTTCTGCAAATGGAACTTGTGCAGGTGACACCACATGGCCCAAGCACAGAATTTCTGTCCGGTGGTTGTTCAGGTGACTGTATGTGGGGTGGAGACAACTGAGCAAGTTCCATTTGCTTAAGAAGGTTTGTGAGATGCGGTCAAATGCATCAAAAAGCTAGCAAGTGAACCTTCAGCTCAGAATGCTTGATTGCAGGTGTGTTACCCTCTGTGTTTAAGTTCATTCACTCTGATTTAAAGATGATAATGCACCTAATATAACGTCAATAATGTCCTGTGACTGATTCGTAAGATTTTCCACCTGACAAAGCAACACACACAGAAACAAATACACTCATGAACACACACTTCATGCTTTCACAAATGTGCACTCAGCTCCCCGACATTGTTTCTCACCCTGATTGCATTCCTGGAGGAGTTTTTGTCGTCCACATTGACAGTGAGGGAGAAGAAGACGGCAGTGCTGTACACCCCCTGGGTCCTGTACAGCAGCTCATTGAAGTCCGGCCTCTGCGGCGCCCCCTCTGTCTCCCACCCAGCAGCTCCGGGTGGAGCCCCCACGAGGTCCCACCCCCCACAGCTGTCTATCACCTCCATCATGGGGTCAGAGCCCAGCTTGTCGATCTCCTGGATGTTGATGCAGGATCGATAGAACTCCTTGACCTTGCGCTCTGCTGAGTTGGGCCCGCGTCTTCGTATGGGCTCCAGCAGGAGGCGCTGTAGCTTCTCCTCATTGTGCTCTCCAATGGCGGTGATGATGCCGTAGCTGAGCTTGTCCTCGGGGATGCCGTGGCGCCTCAGCCAGCCACCACAGGCGAACGAGTAGAAGTCCTGGCAGGGCTGGATGGTTGGGTCAATATTGGCCTGAACGAAGCGCGCTGCTCGCAGTAGCGAGCGCTTGCGTTGGCAGTCCTGTCGGCACTGTGGGTCCTGCTGGGCGTCCAGGGAAATGTACTTGAGTGCCAGCATGCTGCCCAAGATGACGCACATGCCTGCTGCAAAGACCAGCGCGGAGAGGAGGCAGATCTCTCTCCGGCTCCATCGTGGAAGCCCCCCGCTGCTGCTGGTGCTGCTCAGATCTCTGTTTCGGCCGTTCGACCAAGTCCCTCCCCGGGTGCGCCCCATGTGACGGTCCAGGCTGCCCCCCAGGTGAAGAGTCATGCCATTGCTGAGGATGTCACTGCTATAGCGACCACCATATTTAACTTCCTGAAACTCATCATAGTGGGCAGTTAGTGAGTATGTCTTCTCCATGGCAATGGTCTGTCACTGGGTAGGAAGTAGCAGAAAGGGATGAGAGTGGCTTTATTTCTACATTTAGTGTTCAGCCATGACTACTCCTACAGAGACAAAAAGATGGACTCCCACTACAGGGCAAAGCACTGAAGTGATCTCCTCTTTAGGCAAAGTCCGCTTTCTTCTTTTCAAATCAAACGCCGGCAGAGCGAGGGGCTCACATCGTGCATGAGGAATCTCATGGGTCCTGCTCTCTCTCTCTCATCCTCTTTCTCTGCGCTCCCTTTCCATTTGTTCTCCTCTCCTCCCTCTCTCCAACCAGTCACAGGTCACCTGTCGATGAAAATAGAAATGAGATGGGGAGGGCTGTAAGTCGAGAGAGAGTGATAAGAAATTGAATCCACCATTGCGACAGCAGAGAATAACAAAACAACATCTTTTAGCACATTTCCCCCACTTTGTCTCCTTCGGTTGTTTGTCGGCTAAAGTTGCTGGATTGATTGGTGATAGTGATCCCTCCGGGAGACGATGTCTGTGGGTGACTCGGGGCTTTGGATGGATCAATGGAGACGGGAGCAGAGAGTTGAGCATCAGCTGGGCACGGAGAGGTGTGGCAATCACCATAACTTAGCTTGTGTCAGTCCAAACTGATGTAAAACTTTCTATTATTACAGAGGGACAGATAGAATTTATGTCCTGTCTTCAGAAATACACACACATGCACACACACAGACACACACACACACACACAGATACATACACAGACGCAATATTTTCTTAGCTGTTTGCATTCTCCTCACTTCTGCTGATGTATTCTACATGTAGCCTGCAGGCAGTATCACAGGCCTTTAGACAGAGAGACTGACTGATAAATTGTTTTTTGGATCCTGTCCCAGAGAGAGTTTGCAAGCCTGTGTGTGTGTGTGTGTGTGTGTGTGTGTGTGTGTGTGTGTGTGTGTGTGTGTTTTCAGTGGCCAGGCTTGGTGAACTTGCTGAAAGCTGTGAAGGCGATCTGTGAAAATTGATCCCTGTTATCTCCTCTGAGAATAGCAAACTTCAGCACTGATGTCTTTAACAAGCCTTCTTTTGCCTTATGGGAGTGCTGTATGTAGATAAGAGAGGGAAGAAGAAAGACGGAGAGAAAGAACGAAAAACTAAAAGAACTAAGAAGTTTAGTACTTACAGGTAAACAGAGAGACGAACAGCTTTTATCTCAAAGTGCGAGAGGTGGTAATATAAATCAAGAGGGGCCGACTGATGGGTGGGGAGTGGGTTAAAGTATTGTGTTTTAGGGGAATAGGGCAGGATGACAGAAAGAATGCAGGGAAAAGGGTGGAGAGATAAAATTCCTGTTATCCAAGGTCAGTGGATCTTCCAAGTCCTGTTATCCATAGTTGTGAGATACAAAAAACAATTGTTTGTTTGTTAGTCACAAGACACGAGACAAAAGAAGAGGAAATATCAGAAATGCTTGTTTAGGGAGAGGGTAGAGCGAGGTCGGTGTCTGTGTTTGATTGACAGCAGTTGGCAGGCTGAGCCCGGGCAGGGGAACATGAGACAAAGTAAACAAACTGCAGCCTACACGTCATGGGCAGACAGCGTGACGTTAGCGGTATTGCAGAGTAAGCACTGTACTAGCATGTAACCGGACCCAGGTACATTTACATGCCATTGAATGTGCTGCACTTGAGCAGCCAATTAGCTCGCTCACCTCCAACTTGCATGCTGGACGACAGACCTGCTTCCCATAACTCCTTAGCCTGTGGGTGCTTTAGTTGCCTACAATGTTGCCATTCAATGTTTAAATAAAATACATAGTGATTATATGTAATTCTGGGTTTTGCAGAACCAAACAATATCAAAATACTGTCAGATGATAGTTGTTGCTGCTCTAGCGACCCCTACTGTTTGGTCGGGGTGCTTGCATGGGAAAGCATGAACCTCCCGCGCTTGACATCACTGTCCTGGTGAAGCTTACGGCTGGTGGATGAAAAGCAACACACGTCTGCCTATGCTCCCCATGCCAACAGTAGCAGTGAGGGCAAGTGCAGTGCAGAGGAGACTGGGCATTTTAAAATGGGAGAAAATGGTGGTGGGGGGAGGAGAATGTGTCTCTGTGAGGTGTCACTGTCAATTCAACTTATCATCCATCAATCCTCTGCCTTGTTATACACACACACAATTACAAAAATTCTGTATTTATGAAATCGTATCCGGTCACTATGAGCCTCATGTACTTCATGCATGAGCACGTGCTCATTGTTTCCATATAACTGGTTATAATATAGATATTACTGAGCTGCTGCTCAAAATTCTCTCCTCTCAACTTTTCTCCCTCTCTCTTTCAAATGCACATGCACTTTCTCATTTGTCACAACTCCTTAAGCATTATAATCAATTATGATACATGCGTGCACACACACACACACACACACACACACACACACACACACTCACAGTCTGAGTGGACACCCCGCGTACGGCTAATGGATTGGATCTTGTGGGTACCATCACGGGGAGAGGCATGTGTGATGAATGGCTATTTACCGAACATGACAGGGCCTAATATCTGAGAGTTATACTAATACTGCTGCGGGCGCACACATGCACACACACACACACACACACACACACACACACACACACACACACAGCACAGCACAGCACAGCACATGCATGGACACTTATAATGCATCAAAAACACACCCCTGGTGATACATAGCACCGTGTCAGTTGTAAAGCATTTCCCATACATCTTTCCAGCAACAGACAATCACTTATTCAATTACAGCAGGGGTTCTCAAAGCCTGGTCTGGGGGGCCTTCAAGGGCTAGAGATGATCCTATTATAGCCAAATGAACCACAAGAATAACTGAACACTGAATCCACTTTTTTGAGTAAAAAGTAACAGTAAATTACAGGCACACTCACTTTATTACACTGTTCATTACAGCGGCAGTTATTTTCCTATTTCAAGAGACAATCCAGTAATTGTGGGCAGCAGTAGCTCTGTCTGTATAGAGACTTGGCTTGGGAGAGGTAGCTGGAGAGGTGCCAGTTCACCTCCTGAGCTGCAGGTGCCCTTGAGCAAAGCACCAAACCCCAAACTGCTTGGAGTGCAGACTGTGGCAGCCACGTCACTCTGAGATCTCTCCTGCATATGCAATGGTCATGTGTGCGTATTTCAGGCCTGTGTGTGTACATACTGACAACAGAATGCAAAAAATGAATTTCCTCAAACAGGATTAATAAAGTGCTTAATTTAAATTTAATCCTGTCTTCAAGCCCCTGATGTCTGCGACGTCACCTGGGACACTCTGCTCCTGAACCTCTCAATGTCACGTTCACCCCTCCCTTCCCTGATGACAGCGCTGTGGGAGGGGTGGGAATGTTGTGGTCCCTGGAAACTTTTTGCATTTGTGAAGGGTCACATTCAAGCTAAAATGGGGTGTTGGGGTGGGGCGGACCTTCATCCTAGTTCTCTACCCATTAATATTAAATCCTCAGAGAAGATCAATGTTAATCAATAGGTGGAGGTCCCTGATAGGGCAGGCTCACATTGTTGTTATGAAGGCACTGGAGATGAATCACAGTTCCACTGGAAAATGACCTGCGCAATATATGACTGAGCTTCAAGCATAGAGGTATCAGTGGTGTGACCGTTAAGTTATTCAGTAATGTTAAAGGTGAAAGGGAATATTTTACTGGTGTTTTGTTCTGAAAAGTTCCTGAAACATTCATATGAAATGCTCATTGAAAATGAAACCTATATGTATCAGCATGAGCTGCACTGAACTATCGCCACAGACTTTCAGTGCTTTAGGAATTGCAGGTTTTGGGAGTCACATCGATGCATTAAAAGTGTTTCACCAGAGTCTGAGAAAGTCAGAGAGAGACATAAAGTCACCTCGGGTCCACATCGTCTATTTGCAAAGTCGCCTACGAATGCTGGAGGGCACATTAAAAACAGCAGAAAATATAGACGCTGATACTAACTCTGCCAGAATCATTTACTGTGGAATCAATACTGACAAAAAGCTGTTCCTCCCTCTAATCTGTGACCAAATACATAACCTGCTGAAAGGTTTCAGTGCACAGGAACCACATGCAGCTATCTGTTAGGCATCCTCCTCAAAACTCACCAGAGTGATGTATATTTTTTTTTCCAGACAACTTAACTTACATCTTAACCATTAACATAAACTCCCTGCGAGCAAGCTCTGGCTCCTCTGCAGCTTGAGATGATATTTGGTGGTAGCAGAAAAAAGGGCTTAGTGGGAAACTCTGCTTTTCTCTCCTCTCAAGGCGAGTTACGTCACCTGAAAGCCCTCCATACACGGGTTTATTATCCCTTAATCAAAGTGGTCACAGAGCCTGCCCCCAAAACTTCACGGCACTCAGAGGGTTCAGCGTGGGAGTGAGCCCCCCTGAAGCCTTATCACTGGTCGCCAGAGGCTGCAGTAGAGTGCTACGGTGCGTTTGTATGGACTACAGATTTGGACACACAGCTCAAGGGTCCTATATAGAACCAGGAGATACTTCTTAGGCTTGTACCAGAGCAGAACCTCCTCTGTGGCGCCCTTAAAAGCTAAAAATGTTGTGTATGTATAAGCAATATCAGCAATATTAAAAGACATTTGAGGAGCACATTGGGATCTTTATTTTTATTTTATTATTAAAGCAAGCCCTTGAGGAACTCTCCCTCCTCCATTCCTTTCTGCTACACACACACACACACACACACACACACACACACACTGACCAGCTGGTATAAAGCGCTCACATACTGAAACTCTATTAACCTTAATGACTCCCCAAACCAATTTTCCGGATAGAGCAGTTTGCCAAACTTCAATCCAAATCCTGAGATTTTGAACACTCACCGTGTACGTGCAGGCAAACCTTCAGCCCCCCTGTTACACCCCCAGTATCTCTACTCAACCATTAGAAGTGCTTCGCCTTGTTAGGTACCCCGCTGTGCTGTTTCTCTGGTGGGGGCTTCACGAAGATTTTCTTTATTTTCAATTTTAGAATTTAGTAGAAATAAAAGCTTTGTATGGGTCGTGGCATGTGCCGAATGAAACATTTTTGGATAAATTCGTGTGATTGATATGTATGTTGTACCATTCTCTCAACAAGCGAAGGCGCGTTCAATTACACTGATTTCGAACAGGATTCTGTACGAGGGAGAAAAGCGCGTCTGTGTCGTCGGCAGAGCCGTTAACACTGATGAGTACAAGCAGGAGGGTGGCGTCAGGGCTAACACAGAGCGACTCTCATCATCTCAAACTTTTGGGGCGATGCAAAAACTCGTGGTGCGTAAAGACGCAGACGAGGCTGCAGCGTTTATTCCCACTTTTGCGCATATCTAAACAGATTAGTCATCTTTTGCTTGGGGTGCAAATACAAGTTGTTTAACTTTCACACATCACATATAAACGCGATGGCGTTAGTCCACGGAAACGGTCAAAAAAAAGTAGAATGTATATATAGACCTCTAAACAGACCCATGATCCCGCACAGCTGAGAGACATCATCCTCCTGTTAAAAGTACAGTCAGTCAGCTGCTCACTAAAGTAATTTCACATATCCAGTTTGATATTTTTTCTCGTTTTAATGTTTTGACATCTGGCCGACAGAAGCATTTTGTTACTGACCATCAAAACTTCCAGACCCGTTCAAACGGCTGATGACTGACAGTGCGTAAAGACATGAGTGGACACCTCTCATCAACGTGTCGGCTGCTAAAACGTGACTTCCAAGTTAATTTGTAGCAGTTTGTCATTTATCCTCGCTCTCCATAATAATAACATTAATAAATAATAAAGCAAAATGATTAAATGTGGATTAACAGGAGCCCCTAGCCTGCCTTGCCATGCCCTCATGGTGTGCTAACACTGGCTGGTGGAAGACGAGCTTCAGTACGCTCATTAGAGGTGTGGGCTGTCCCCAGAGCCACGAAAACTTGTGCGGAAAGACCTTACCTGAGGTGAGTAAATCAAAATCCCCAGCGGGAATGTAAACGCGTCTTTGCTCTCAGTGTGTAGGTAGAGGGGATCTACTCCACTGCCGGTCCGACTGGATTACCCGGTCCCCCTCCGGAGATCGGCACGCACCGGTATCCACACCGCTTTCTGCCGCCGCCGCAGCCTCACAGCCTCCGATGTACCGAGGAGAGAGAGGGAGGGAAGGGAGGGAGCGAGGAGAGGGAGGGGGAGAGGAGGGGGTCCTTCATTAACAAGGTAAGGCGCGCGCGCGTGCTCACACGCACACAAACAACAGATGTTAATCCTTATATCCACTGGCTGCGCTTTTTATTTTCTCCCATTGGTTGTGTTTTCAAATAATTGGTATTTGTGTGAGTCATTATAAAGCCAAATGCATATTTTATATTTATTTTTATATATATTTTTTATTATTTTATATGATGAGCAGCTACTTTTACTTAACTGATTTATTATTGTGAGTTGGATATTGTTCTTGGAAGAAAATGCACTTGGAATTTTGGCTTTTGATGCTCAATTCAGCATCAAATCATCCTCGGTTCATCAGAAAAAAAGCCATCGCCAACTCCTACACGTTCTCACATATGTCCATCCACATTAACACAAGATAAAGCTCACAGTGAAAAAAGAAAAAAATCACACTGTATCCCATAGAGCAAATCCAGATTTAAATGTATACAGTGCCACCAGCTCAGAGAGAGACCATCAGCTCCCTCCCAACTCAGTGAGTCTATTCCACTGATTGATATTAGTGGGCTGCAACGTTTTATGGTTCTAGCACCAAATCACAAAGTCTACTTTAATAAATCTTCTGTTCTAAACAACCACTAAGCATTCGCTGTGGAATCATTAATCTCCATGTTGCCTGAAAGTCACACAAACCAAACTAATCAAACCAAAAGGTTGACTCAAATTATTATGCAAATCAGCTGAGTAACTAACTGGCCATTTCCTGAACCCGACCTACCAGTTCAGTGACAATAAAGAGCTTATGACTGGAAGATTTTGGAGACTGTGGCCACAAATATATTCTTTTTTTGACCTTTAGTTTGTTGACTTCTTAGCAAAATAGAAAAATTACAGGCTTTAAGCTTTATTAAAATGACACAGAACAATAAATGAAACAAAGAAATGCTGAAGGAAAGTAGCTAAATAGTGCGGTTTCTCTGTGTGCTGTGGTTCAGATATGACTTGAGAGGAAGAGGACGCAAATGCAGAGTCTGAAGCAGAGCAGTTTATATCAGAGAACAGGAAATCTGTGTTCAAGCACACAAATCCAACAGGCCAGTTCACAGAACAAGTGCTGACGATGGGCAGACATGGCTTGCAGAATATGGGGCTCATGGATAATGAAGGAAGAGTGTAGAAGAGGAGCAGGGTAAGAGGCAAGTGGCATCATCAGCAGGCTGATTTTTGTTTAATAGATAAAAAATGAGGTACATTTAAAGCTGCACTAATCAATATTTCTATTAAAAACCGAAAAAGAGTATTTGAGTACGTTTAATGTGAAAGGGACGATAAATCCACAAAGTATTACCGCCTGATTCAGGAGTTCCCTTCAGCTCTGTATTGTTTTAGTGTCTTTCAGCTCATTGTTTTGGGTTGACGCCATGCAACTTCACTGTCATGGTCCAGTTTTGGTTCAGTCTTCCAGCTCTTATCAATCTCAGGCAGCTGTTTTGCGTAAAAGAAAACTCTCATAAGCCCATAATATATTATGTTTACAGCTTTTGCTTTGCCCTAAAGTAGTCAAACACTCAATTAATGCAGCTTTAAACTGTTGTGAGGTTATCAGAGATTTTTATGTGATTCAGACGGTCTGGTGGGGCATTCATATTTAATTACAGGCCCGCAACTCAGGATAGATAGCGATTAACCTCGCCTAGTCCAGTGAGTTACGTAGAAAGTGAACTAATTGTGTGCAGACGATGATAAAAGCATGTTGCTGGCATGGCCTGGGAGAATGAAGCTGTAGCTAAATGTCAGAGTTGTCTTATATAGTAAAATCAGTTCACGCCTTTGAATTACAGATTGCAGTTTCCCATCTTTTGAGGCTGTCTCCATTTACAGTACCGGTATGTATTATCATACACATTTATAATCAAAGTGGAGCTAGCTGGACATTCACACATCACAGATTACTTCATGATGATTGCTGACTTTCTGCCCACCTTTTCATTCAAGTCAACCGCAAATGACTTTGCACTGAGTGTTTCATTTCTCCCTCTGTTGGATGTGATTTCCTCAGTTAATTTACCTTTAGCTCGGGGCCATTTTATCCCACTTTCCACAGCAGTTCCTGGGCTCATTTTGCTAACAGGTAACAACAGCGAGGGAAACGAGGCAAGCCAGGCACACTGGTTTATAATCCGGCTCAGTGAAGCAGTGGATTTGGGTTCAGCTGTCAGCCCGAGCAGAAGCAGGACACTTGGCAAAATTATGCCAGAACGCACGCGGCCTACAGACCCAGAATTATAAAGAGTGCCCCAGCAGGCCAGAGAGGAGGGAGAGAGCGTGGTGCAGCCGGGGGACGCCGATGATGAACAGATGAGCTCGGATCAATGTCGGAGTTTGACGAAGACAAGGGGAGGGAGTGCATGGATGAGCGGCGTTCCGGTCCCTCAGCACTTTGATTCATCCTCATTTTTATTAGGGTGTTATTTACACACCTGCTGCCACGGGGACGGGGAAGAAAGCTGTCTCTCTCCATCTCTGGCTCGCGCACACACGCGTATACAAACAACAGCATCGCAAGCAAACACGCACACACCTGCGCCAGCTTCCCCCAAACACTTCCTCTTGACAATAATCGAAGAGTCTATATGAGCGGCAGACTGCTAGGTCTATTTTTGAGCGCCTAAAAATATCCTTTTTGTCCTGGTTCACTTGATTCATCAAGGTCCCTGATGAAGCAGACATCTCACAAGGAAGTTAAGTCAAAGTCAGAGATGAGAACACTGACGTTACATACAGAGGGAAGTGTGCTGATTTCACAGAATGTGTTAGCCAGTATGACCACTGTTATATACTCGGGATTCCTCGGGGATGGGGGCAATAGAATTACAGAGCTAGCCTCCAGGTAGCTCTCAGGTTCAGCCGAACTGAAGATGGATGGAGGTGGCTTGCCTAAAAGGTGCAACAACTTAGATAAGAGCAGGGGGGAGGAGGAAGAGGGGATGTTTTTTCTCCTGTCTGCTCAGCACCTGAGCCTGACCCCACCCCATGCATCCACCCCCCTCAATCTTCCACTCAGACAGACTAATGGGGAACTGGGAGCACCATTTATATTCCTTGCCCCCCCACCGGCACCCTTCCTCAGCTGTCTGATAGGCCGATTCTACCCCCCAGAGGGGTTAAATAGATGTGTGTGTGTGTGTGTGTGTTCTCGTACTTCTGCTGTTACGAGAAACAAGTTTCTTGTAATGTAAAGGTCTCGGATCAGGATAAAAACCTCAATGTGGAGCATGTCTTTAACAACAATGCATCACTTTAACATTAATTAGATATAATTAGTATGATTATCATAAATAGATGACATGGTAGAGTCTGCCTCATACCAGCACTGATGCTGCTGCTGCTGCTAAAATTTACAACCATAAGCTGTTTTTTCCATAAACCACCATGCTTCCTGTTGAACCCTGGAATTATATTTGTGCGTCACCGAGCGCTGAGCTTACAATGGGACATTTTGAGCAGAGAAGACATATATTTTCAGTGGTGGTCATCAAAGAATAATTCAATTTGAGCAAGCATGTGTGTTGTCATGGCAGGCCACAATATCTGCTGCGATAAAGGCTGATTGCTTGCAAAGCTTTCAATCATTGAGAAAGAAGGGAAGCACCACACGGCTGCAGGTACATAGTTGCATGCAGTTGTGGTTAAATATGTAGTTTTATGAGCTGTTGAACATTGGTAGCTACACAATTAAAGCATGAGAATCATTAGTGTAGTTTCTTCAAAAGAAGTTTTTATTAAATATATTATAGTTAGTAACACAGTTGGATGCAATGTACATCATAAGTTAGCTCCCTACTTATCAAGAGAAATTCAAACATGTTAAGTCAAGTAAGTTTACAATTTAAGCCATATAAGAAACCTTATCCTGTGCTCCAGATATTCCAGTGCACTCACAAATGTAAAGCTACAGATGAAAACAGCATTCTGTGTTACTGCCAACACAAGTTAATGTGTGTGCTGCAGTGCTGCAGAAATAAACCACACTTCCCACAGATGTGTGCAGTCAGGGTACGAGGCTTGTGCTGGTTTTTACCACAAAGATAATAACACTAGAGAAAACTCTGTCATTTGCCAAACTTGACTTTGTTTGTTGAAGGTCCAGTGTTTAGCAATTAGAGGATCTATTGGTAGAAATGTGATATAATATTTTTGAGATGGACTTGGAAGATTAACTTGTTGTGAGTGACAGGGTTGGTCAGTTCAGTGTTGGCATGTTCACTTGGTCTGTTGGTTCGTCCAACACTTTGGTTCAGAGTGTGACACCTGTAGTCCAAGCGTGCACGACATCTATGGCAGTTTATGGATCAGGTCTAAAGAGACAGTTTAACCTTCACCCTTCAAAAAATGATGCTTGACCAATGCTTTGCTTCATGACATGATATCTTAAAATTAATACTAAAAGACAAAAAAAAAAAAAAAAAAATCACTAATCATATTTATGCTTCCTGGAAGATTAACCCTTAAAGTCCTGGACTCTCCATGAGCTCTGCTTTCATGCTCCCAAGGGGATTGTAATGATCAGCAAATACGTTCTAAAGTGCAATATTCAATATAACTGAACTATAATGTGACTGTAAATATCTGTACACAGTCAGGTCTCCTTTAATTCACTGAATTTAAAATGCAGTTTGAAAGAATGAAGCATTTTATAGCACTAGCAGAGATTATATATATATATATATAATAACATAATATATATAACTATAGATTAGAGTAAGCTTTTTGTGTTGAAGCTTTATTTAAAACATCTTTAAAATCCTGAGTAAAATTCACTTTCTGATTTAATTAAATTGAAAGTGAATTGGGCCTCATCTAAATATCCATGTGCATGTCCACGTTTGTGTGTGTGCCAGCGTATCGAGCCAGACGTCTGAGATGCCGCTGTGACTGATAAAAATTGAAATGAACCATAATGAAGATGGACAAGAACTTGGCTCTAATTTCCTCCTCCTCCTCCTCCTCCTCCTCAGCTTTCTTCTTCTCATCATCTTTTTTCTTGTGTAAATCCTTTTCTTCTTCCTCATATCCCTTTTCCTACTCTCGTTTGAGTCCAGGCCCCAGCTTGCGCGGCAGGAGACAACGTAGGTCAAATCTATTTTCCTGTCAAACACAGGAAGCCGGGTTTCTGGGGGACGTCGGTGTCTTTGATTCATTTAATCAAGCAGAAGTGTCTCACACTTCCTCATGCAAAGGACATAGAGTAAATCATTAACCAAGGGATTGACGTCTCTGTGCCTGTTCCCCCAGAGAACCCTCAAAATGTTGGGCTAACTTTTGCGAAAATAACTCAAATTACAAAACTTGTTTGCAAAAATCCCATTTGATCCCCTCAAGGATCTCTGGAAATCCTTGAACTGCAGTTTAAGAACTGCTGCCATAAACAACCTGCAAAACAAGAACCTCAAATAACATGCCGGAACGTCTCCCACGAGCCACAGCTGCAATGTTCAATAATTGCTTAATTAACAAGTTTTCTGAGAGACTCTTCTGAACACTTCAGAACGTCGTGGACCGCTATGCAAATGGGCCAAAAACACAAAGCTACACACACAGCTGTGCATTCTTTTGCTGCACACACACACATGTGCAAACACACACGCAAACATGCAATTAAACTTTCACTATAGTGAAGGACTGATGAAAAGTGCTGAAAAAGATTGCCTCTCTGTGGAGCCTTGGAGTTCTTTCTGCTATGCTCATGGACCAAGGCCCTTATATAAAACTAATAATAATGTCCCTTCGTTTGCCCCCTCCCCAGTCCCTCTTCTCCATCTTTTTAGTTCTTTAGTCTCAAGTGTCAGAAACCCCATTACAGTAATTAAGTCAGCGGACCCTCAAAGAGCTCTCCTTCAAACAGCCAGGGAGGGAAGGAGGCATGGAGGGAGAGAGATATGGTTGGAAGGAAAGAGATGGATGGAAAGAGGCTTCAGAGAGAGATGATGGAGAGAAGGCGAGATGAAGCGGTGGATGAGAGCGTGGGGGAAGAGGCGGAACAAACACGCCTCACGACGCAGGAAAAGACTGAAGAAAACCAGAGGAAGCAACTTTAAGGTGTACATGTGGCCTTTTTACTGCGGTAAATCAGCAGCACATTAACTCCGCGATGTAGCTGTAATTACTATAAACAAATGAGACCATTTTCCAGATGATTGGCAGCCTCCACCAGCCTCTACACGCTAGATGCTCGATGGCTTTATGTGACAAAACAAAAACATTCTTCTGTGGTATCACTCTTCATTTCGAAAGCAATAGAAGCTACCCATCATAGTCTAATTTGCTTACTAGTAATTTACAAAGGTGTCATAATTAATTTGATAATGATATTTTAATGTTTTTAAAAGCATTACATCTTCCAGTGAAATGAAAACTAAAAAGAAATGACGAGGACAGCAAAAGGACTGAGTTTCATGGAAGAAAGAGAGCAAGAATAGCTAAAAGAGCCACAAACAGGACGTGGAGGAGCATTTCATTTAATGAATGTAGAGGCAGCAGTACTCCGACAAACAAAATAAATCTTGAAAAAAACATGTGTGGACCTTGAGTGAAGGTTTTGTTTTGGTGCTCAGAGATGGTCTCTCTGATTTGTGTAGTCTCTTCGCCCCCGAAAGCTGCGGAATCTGGATATTAATGAGTGCGCACAGAAAGATTCACAAATGTATCTCGTGATTTATGCATAAATGACTCTCCGCGAAAATCTTTTCCGATGCACACAAGAATATTTATCGTTATGTATAAACGGAAAACAAATCCGCACTCGAAAATAAGGTTCACAAATGTATTTCTGATGCACACACACATAATTCTTGTTTTAAATAAATGTAGTAGAAATCCACAAATATATGTTTTTAGAAGTATTTGCAGTTTTCGTCAAAAAACATATTTGGATGTTGGTACATTTATATGCAGACTGTTGAACCTGAATTACAAACTGCTTGTAGTGTGTGAACTTCATTTGCATTTGTGTGGGGGCGTTTGGAGACTCCCCCCCAGGTGCCTGCATTCACTTTTTCAACAGGGAATTACCTGTAGCCAATCAGATGGCTCCGTCCATTTCAGCCAGTCATGTAAGCGTAGCGTCAAAGGTTTGATTTAATGTGGTCACATAGTGTTATGTCTAAGCAGCCTGCAGTAATGAATTAGACGACAGAGAGAGAAGGAGCATCAAACTGCTGCCCTCAGGTCAACACAGTTTTTGACGATCCTTCATTATTCTATGATAAGTTAGCCAGGTTTTTTCCTCATTAGATGGTTTAAGGTGTATTTACGTGATCCCACACCTACAAATGTATTTGAACCTTCATTCAAACTGCTAGAGTAAGTGTGCAAATACTTTCCTGCTGCAGTGTCAACTCCTTTATCAGAGTGTCCCTGTGGGTGAAGTTCTTGATACACCTGTGTTCAAACCCAGACTTCCCTTCATCACTCCAACATTCGTTAAAATACTGGACAAAGTGAAATCTGGTGCACCTAGCCATGCTACTAGCATAGCCAAACACTGGTCTTAGTCATCGTCCTCTTGTGCTGAGCTGGCAGAAATGGGAAGAGTCAAAAAGTTTTTCCTCATGGAGGCTTTCCCACTTTGATTTAACTGGGCAAAAAGATGACAAGAACATTGGGCATACATTCAATTTGGCTTTTATAATCATTCATTGGTGAGGCGACTGAGTTCTGAAGAGGCAACAGGGCGATGTGACAAATAACTACCCCAAGGGAAAGGCCAGGGCAAAGTGATAATAATAAAAATAAGAAGGTCAGCACTGTTGACTAGGTGTGACCACGTCTACCACGTCAGTCCGACATAGACAAGTGTCCTCTCTGTTGGCCTAAAGGACATAATTAAGGCAATAAACGAAAAAGAAGGAAAAGAAAACAAGGAGCAGTGCTGAAGGGAAAGTGGCGCTGCTGTGATCGGAAAAAGGCAAAGACCAGAGCGGCAACCTGAATTCCAGAGAAGACGTGTGAACATGAGGTAGGGGCGGGGAAAGGACAGGTGTCAGGGCCCCATGATAAAAGGCCGGCAATAGACGAGTTATAGACACTGAGGGGTGGGAGGCTGGGGGGAGGAGAGGGCTGGAGCTTTGGTGCCAGGAGTGCTTAGAGCTGTCCTCCTCTATTGATATTCTGAGCTCATAGTTAGCTAAAAACCCCCCTCCTCCTCCTCCTCTTCCTCTTCTTTCTTCTGACGGTGATGTCATCTCTATATGGATCCCTTGGTCAGATGCCACCGCAGCTCCCATCTCTGTCACCGTCACCATCTGCGCGCACAAGCGCTCACTTAGCCCCGCGGCGACCTCCATCTTAATGCACTTTTGCCGCAGAGGACACAAATATATCTGTTTTCATTAGATGGGTGGAGTCAGCAGAGGCGAGGCCGGAGTGGAGTGGTCATCCAGCTGCAGAGTCCACGGTCTGAGATCTGCTGCACCGAGAAGAGCTTTATGGCTTGTTTAGGTTGGCTAACCATGCCACTTCGGGCCATGATGCAGGGGTGCGCTCCATTTTAATACATCAGAGTGGTTCCAGTGGTGTCTGTCCATACGAGGGAGGGCGGAGCCATAAATCATTTCAATTCATTATGAATTCATGGTTGGGAGTAGAAGCTGCGGTGTGCGTGTTGCTTTCCTGTGTTCAGAATCAAAAAGCGAAGGTGGCCAAGGGCGTCCGCCATCGAGATTTCATTTTAATTACCGAGCAGACCACCAAGAGAGGTGCCAGTAAGCATATACTGAAAAGATTTTTTAATAATGACACTTGCTTCAAGCTGTGAGGCACTACCAACAAGACGGGGGTGGGGGTTTACTTTGGGAGATCTATGACAGTTATTTGCATCAGCTGAAGAAAAATTCCTCCAGACTCTACTCAGGCCTCATATCCCGCTGCCAATATTCAGATGTGGGATTCTTGCAGTGTGAGAGTGTGTGTGTGTGTGTGTGTGTGTGTGTGTGTGTGTGTTGGGGAATATTAGTGGATAAAGGGTGGGGAAGACTAAGTGAGAGGGAGGAAGCCGCTGCAGCGCTCTACTTCACTATTGGCTGTCGATTGATTAAGGAGGTCATCTGAAAGTCAATGTCTCTCTCTCTCTCTCTCTCTTTTTGTGGCACCCATGTGTGACCCACCCCCACCCCTCCCCCGCCCTCCTCTTTCCTCTGTCCGGAATTACAACACAAGGCAATTAAAGCCGACCTGCCAGCAACTCGGTGTTCCGGGCTCGTAATTTTTAACTCGCCGTAATTAAAAGTGTTGCAGCAACAGCAGCAGTAGGGAGGTAAGGATGGGTAGGTGTTGGGTGACGAGGTGTGGGATGATTGATTGACAGAAAGGGCGAGGGTGGCCTGGGGTAGGTGGGCGGAGGGGATGTGTGACGGGAAGCAGGGGAAGGGCAGATGTCAGAGCCTTGAGTTTGATTGGAAAGAGTGTGTGTGTGTGGAAGGATAAAAACGGGGGAACGAAAGGGTAAAGCAAAGAAAAAGTGTGTGTGTGTCCAACATGTCAACACGGTCCCTAGGGAATTACTAACGAGATGACCAGGGTGAACTAATTGTGTCTGTTGTGTTCTCTTGTACAATCAATCAATTACCACAGATAGTGTACTGCAGGCCAGCAGCAGCATGTGGGTGTGTGTCTGTGATGGCTTTTCCTCACAAGAGATCAATTCGTCACCGTGGTGGGACAGTATGTGCTACATGGTGTGTGTGGACCTGTGTTACTCATGTTGTGGGGACATGAGTCTGTTTACACGGTCACAGTTTAGGAGATTCACGTTCCTAATGTAAATTGTTAGCGCGTGTTAGCGTGAAGACTTCATGAATCTAGCCCGATTTGGAGATGATTTTTTCGTGGCCGACCAATTACCAGCGTCATGGCTGATCGAACGACAATCGGCCTTCTTTTCCCGTGTAGAGTGACGACCTGTCGTGCAGCATCTGGGACACCCCAGGACACCCCAACGAAAAGTCTAGCACGTCAGAATTTTTTGACGTGTCTATTGTGACAACTCACCACGACATGTTCCTGAGCGTTGACCAATCAGGTGCTGTCTCCAGAGTACAGTCAGGTAACCATGGCAAGGAGGAGGAGGGATGCTGAGCTTGCTGCTGTCAGGTGGGACAGTGAGAGGGAGGAGAAGTTCGGCGAACTGTGGTCACAGTACCCCGACCTGTTTGACGTTTCCTGGAGGGAATGACCGACACAAAACTGACAAAGGTTGGCGAGAAATAGAGGAAGCACTTGATCAGTCTGGTGAGCAGCTGGCTTTGCTGGCATAACACTATACCTGGTCCGGACTGCGGCAATATGCTTATCATTGCTAATTCCAGATCTAACGTTAACGTAACGTGTTTGATGCAGCCAACACAGCAAAATCTGCTCCTTGTAGAATAAATAATTATAGAAATAATATAATTCGTTGTAGCTGTCCTCATTGTTATCCAGATGCTACCCAGTAGATGTATAAATAATGACTGTGTGGGCCGAGGTTTACACCACAACACTGCCAGCATCACACTCAATGCTTCAGTCAGTTTGATTGACAGTTGCGTCATCCAAGACACGGCAAGAGTTTACAGCGCTTGATAGTTACATCTAACAAGATGACCATCATCAAAGACAAAGAAATCGTGTAGCCTGATCTTGGCATCAGGTTAAGGATTGGGTTTGGGTTTGAGTTGAGCAAGCAGTGGTTCTGAAGTCTGCAGGAAATGAATGGAAGTCTTTGTAATGCCCCCAAGAACAATGGAAAAACAACTATGTGTGTATGTGCTCACCATCATCAGTGCAGTGTTTGGCTGTGAATCTCAACCATGGGGTACCTCTGCACTTGCCTGGGAAAACATGGGAGGATTGTGCTATATGTAAACTACTTGGACATCTAAAAAAGTAAAAATTTGATTAAAAACAGCACCTGAACACTGCATGTTGTGAGTGAGAGTGCAATAATAAGAAAATAGCATTGTAACAAAACATATATATTCAACAGCAATACAAAGCATTCAGTTTGAACTCATTGCAGATGAATACATTTTGAAACAACTGGACGGGTGGTGTTGTTAAAGGGGTACCTGAGTTAATGTGACAGGACTGTGGGGGTACATCAGACATAAAAGGCTGGGAACCACAGATGCACAGTATATGTGTGAATGATGGCATTCAGTGGAGGCTACATAAAAGTACAACTATACATTATTTTCATTGTAGCCGTGTAGAAATGTATGGCCTTAATATCTCAATTTAATGCTTTTGTAGGCTTTATGGCAGTTTTTCTGGAGCGAATGACGCACGCACACACACACACAGAAAGAAACAGAGAGTAATATACAGAAGATAATCATAAGGGAGGAGTTAACAGTTACAGCCCTGTCTGTATCCTCCTCCCTCTGGCCTCCTCCAGCCGTCCTCCATCCTTTTCTTTCCCTCATCCCTCCTGAGTAGCTCTTCCAAATTTTTTTATTATCTGGCCCAATAAAAGAGCGTGAAATGAAAACATAATTGAGTTTTAATTTGTCTGTGGAGCTCCAGCCGCCCGCTGACAAAAGCCCGACCAGATCGCTACTCACAGCCTCATTAAGGGACGAAGACAAGGAAGAGGTAAAAGCGCTGCCAGGAAAGGAATTTCTCTCTCTCTGAAAACCTGTGTGAGCATATGTGTGCGTACGAACCAGTCGTGTGTGTGTTTACTCACCCTTCTGTATTTCCTCCTGTGCTGGTTTCTGTTAGCTCTGAAGAATACACAGCGAGCACAGCTGCAGGACTAGGTGTGCTTACAGCTTATAAACAAGTGTTTAAGTGGGAAAGCTCAAGCACCCTTAAGTAGCTCCTTATCACGGCCGTGAGTACGTGCATATGTGTGTGCATGCTGGTGTGTGTGTGTGAGAGAGTTTTCCTCCCTGGCTCGTGGCTGTGTAAGCCTCGAGCTCCTTAAAGAGCCCAGTGGGACAAGTGGAGGAACCAGAGCGAGGGCTTAACCTGCTCTGCTCCCCCCAACACCACTCCCACTCTGCACTCTGGGCTCTGTGATGGCTGTTTCCTCTGGTTAGACAGACAGCTGACCGAGCTCTGAATGTGGGGTGAACAGCGGGGTTTGTCAGCTTCTTCAATAGCTCACAAGCTACGTGGCTACATCCATGAAAAATAGCGACAGAAAAGAGGCTCTGCTCCTACAGCCCTCCTTGTTGGCCGACTCTGGGATGGATACTTCACTCATTACCGTCTAGTTAGGGCAATCCCTCCTGAGGAGGCTAATCTGAACAAGATATCAGACCAAGTAATGGAGCGGAACAGAACGACAATTAAGCCTAATTATCAAGTTAGAGCAGCGGGACAAGCAGTTGGAGTCATGTTTTGGGCCACCTGACAAGAGTTAAATCTAATATTCGCTCACTTTCAGCTCTTGTTTGGTCTCCACCAGCTCCTAAGAAAAATATTGGACTGTTCCCATGATTTTGTAATGAACAAAACAATTCACATTGCTCATTTAATCCATTGTTAATATAAAACCTATTGATCAATGCAACTTTAATATCTCTTCTCTCTCATCTGGACACCAGTGGAACTCATTTAATGACCTCTCTAACCAAATGTTACACAAGTTGTTGTCTAACTTTAAAAAGTTGACAAAAGTAGATCTTTGGGTGTCTTCATCAACTACTCTTATATGAATATTCTCATGATTGTGTGAGAGGATTGGAGAGTTTGAAAGAGTAATCAGTGTGAGCAGCAACATTAAAAATAAACGCTCTGTGTGCTGGAAGAATTCAACCCAAATGAAAAGCAGGCAGCTTGCTTTACACCACCAGTGTTTGGGGCTGTGTGGGAACATGGAGGCTGATCAATCACATATTGTCTGGTACTGTAAAAAGATAAGACAATGTTGAGAAATTTGTATGCAGTTAAAAATATATGAAATACTTAATGCCTGTGCTGTGATGTATCTTGGGAACACTGAAGACGCTGTGATGACTGAGGATCTCGACTAAAATTTTACTTGCAGCATCTAAGAAAGACGTTACCAGAAATTGGTTTAAAGGTCCACTGCGTAGGATTTAGTCTTATCTAGAGGTGAGGTTCCAGTTTGCATCAAACTGAACACCCCTGACCTCACACTTTCCTACGATGGCTGGAAAACTCCTGAAAACCGCAAAAGGTTTTCTCTAGAGCCAGGGTTCTGCGCTTCTGTAGAAACGTGGAGGAGGATCTGCTCCATCTGTAGATGTAAAGAAGTCATTCAAAGGTAATTAAGACAGAGCAATTCTTATTTTCAGGTGATTATACACTAATGAAAAGTTAACTGAGAATATCATATTACATTTCTATCACAGATCCCGCTAAATCCTACATGCTGGATGTTTACTGGAAACACTCTAGAACAGGAACAGTGGCTGAAAATTTTCTAAGACATATTTGTGGAAAAGTTGACATACTTTGAGAGTTAAGGAGAACACATTGAAAAATAACTGAAAAAACATTTACATGAGAAATTTGTGTACTTATGTGTTTGTTTTGATGCTGTACTCTCTGAGCCAGGGCCTTTTCTTGTGCATGCAGGCTCTCTGGAATGACCACACAGAACAGAGCCATCATTCATGTTATCAGGTACTCCTGATTTTCCTCCTGAAAACAAATAAGGTGCTCTGTAAAAATGATTTCCTCATTAAAAGTAAAAGTATTTAAACTTCATCTTTTTTCTTATTTTTTGTGAATTTCCATCTTATCCCATCGTCTGTTAAATAGAGTAATGACTTGTACTGCAGATAAGTCGTCACCCACTGTGTTTTTAACTGCTGGTAAAACTTCATTAACAAGGCTAAATCATTTATTTGAAGCTGGCTTAAGCGTAACAAAACAAACACATTTGTCAGTGTTTTCACTCAATACATCAGTACAAAATCTACCTTGTAGGCGCGCGAAAGCATCTCGTACCCTCACTGCTATAAATCAGGCTTCAACATGTCATTGTTGTTTCCTGTGACTGTAGCAGAGGGAGAACTGTGGGAGAGGAAGTAAAGCTGGTCAAACAACAAACAGTAAAAATGAGATAATGCGTTTGTAAAAACCCTAAAGACTCTTTATCTCAAAAAACAGATCCCCACCCCCCACCCCTCACCAAAAAACACAAAGTGGCTGGAAAAATTGCTTTCATTGGTTTAGCACAAGCACAACTAACTGTGGATGTTGCAGTGTCCATGGCAACCTACCTGGCTTTTGCTGCCACGTTTTGCTGAATGGGTTTCCTCCTGCCAGTGGCGTGTTAGGCAGCCAGTCGATAGCAGTACATGGTGTAATGAACAGGCTATATGAAACAAGCCAGGGGCGATGCCACTCCAAAGATAAAAACATGAAAGGAGGAAATGCTGACTGTGTTGAACAAAGATACAACTATTTAAAGCAGAAATAACCCTGGAGCCCAGCTGTTGAGAAAGCAGTGGTGAAAAGGAGAAGCAAATTATCCCAACTGGCTCCATTCAGCATTACTTTAATTTAAGGGAAAATACTGAAAAGGAAATTGGAGAATGTGGACGCCATTGGGAGGAAGATTCTCTATTATCTGAATGACAGCACAGCAGAATAGCGTTAAAACATTCATCCACTTCAGACTACAATGTCTGAAATTATATATATATATATATATATATATATATATATATATATATATATAAAACTGAATTCCTCTTCTTCTTCTTCTTCTTCTTCTTCCATCTGATTGGCCTGCTGCTTCCTCTGCAAGGATTGGTCCTCTCAAGTGTTATCACAAGTGTGGGTAATCTGAACTGATTAGGGAGCGAAGGAAGAGCAACACTAATCAATGCAGAAAAAAAAATTTGAAGCAAGCTCACATGCAAAGCAAATCCGATCTACAAACTAGAAAAGGTTAACTCAAAATGCATTCAACAACAGAATCTAATGACACAGAAATTGAGGCTGTTCGGAGCAGGTACAGTGTAAACAAGTGGCTGGACAACATGACGTTCACTTTGATCACAGTGACACTTTAAGATGTATCCATGGCCAGCGTCGCCAGGAGGAATGATTACAAGCAGGGAGTATTGTATGAAGATACACTTCAGAACATCCAGCCCTGTCCTCTAATGCAATCAAGACCCCTTAGAGTGTTTTACAGTGTAATAATTATCATTTAATGCAGTATCATGAATCCAGATCAGCAGAAGAACCACTCTAATTTTATTATCATGCTTTTCCAGTTTATTTTATTGGAACAAATTAAAGAGCTCTTGGAATTACCCCATCTGTAAACTGGCCAACTACCGAAACCAACGAACCCCTGCTGAGCATGAGCACATATGGAAACTGGCTGATCATGGCAGTGTGCACCCCCTGTATTCATTATTGTGTCTGCGTAACACGAATGGTCCCGCTCACTTTGTTACTATTGACATGGTATTACATGACTTTACACATTACAATTCCCTCCAGGGGGATTTCCTGCATGTAATAGCCTTGCTTCATATCACACTACGCTACGATGCCACACTGCACTCATGGCTGCACACACGCACACACACACGCACTCACTCACTCACACACACACACACACACACACACTTGGCAAGTAAAACCAACATGAAATGAAAAGAAAAAACAATCCTTCGCCCTCTAATCTGTTTAATCTACACCTCCTCCAATCTCCTTTTTCATCTCCACCATTCCTCATGCAATCTCTCCCTTTATAACTCATCTCTCCCTCTTGCCTCCCTTCCATTTAGCAACTCTTTACCCATCCTCCACTTCTGATCCAATCTCCCCCTCGGCCCCTCTCCCTTTCTTTCACCCCCTCGCCTCCCTCCTCAGGCCTGACAGGCTGAGTGGAGTCAGTTCAGGGCTGTAACCTCGTCACACCCTCCTCTCTCCCTCCACTCAATCCATCTTTTCTGAAAAACATAAATACTAGTTTCCTATTACATCAGTCTGATGAAGCCAGCAGCTGAGGCAAGATTACATTACTGCTGAGAACAATACTGTGTGTGTGTGTGTGAGAGAGAGAGTGTGTGTGAGTGAGTGTGTGTGTAGTGGGGGTGCAAATCAATCAATCTATCCAATTGTATTTGCTTTTGCTCCCTTGGGAGAGATGTATGTACATATATGTGTGTGTGTTTGTGGCTGTTTAGGTGTGTATCTTCACTCTTTTATGATATGAAACGAGAGGAAAACGCTCTTCCTTTTTTCTGTAGAGAAACCAAAGTGACAAAGTGGGAAAGTCTAATCTTGTGTGCACCGGTGAGTGTGTGTGTGTGTGTGTGTGTGTGTGCGTGCGTGCGTGCGTGCGTGTGTGTGCCTGTAAATCTGATTGATTGCAGCTATAATTAAATTGTATGTGCTCCCAGAGATCATGTCTCCTTCTCTCCCTCCCTTTGCCTCTCATTATGTCTGTTTCTCTCTTTTATGGTAAGAAGGAGATGGTCATGTTGCTGGTGTGTCACTCACAAGAGTGCAGAGTTTTTCCATTAGCCCCTACAGAATCATTTGAACCATACTGTCGTGCCTAAGTCATGCTACATTACGTTGTATGACACTCAGAAAGTATATTTAGGGCTCATTATTTTCAGTTTTAATTGAAAATATGGAATTCAGGAAAGAAAATCAATAGCACAGAAATGCAGTTGAACCGTAGATAAAATATCATTTACAGAGCAAACAAGTTTTCTTACTCTTAATATTCATTAACCGTTTACTGATTTCCTAATGACTTCGTGGCACTCACTTTCTGTTATGTGATGCATAGTTTGAGTTGTGCTCACTGCATGGGGCCCTTGTTTGGGAGGTAGAGGCAGAATGTGATCTGAGGGGGACAAGGGGGGTTGTCATTGCCCTCGTTTGCAAAATGACCAAAATGTATCCCCCTGTTTAACCTGCCCCCCTCCATACCCTAGTAGCAGAGAGAGTGTATGGGCATTGGGGTTATTTAGCTGAACATGTTAGTCTAGTCTGCCTGACTCATTGATCCTTTATCTCTCTGATGTTTGTGCAGGTTAGGATCTATGGCCCCGACCATGACTCTTGGATATCAGTAGCCTAACTGTGCTGTGTATTGATAAATCCACAGAGCTGTCCGTGGTGCTGAAGTAGCAGATGATTGTTATTGTGCCTTTTCCTCTCAGTCCCACCGTTCTGTCAGTGTCTTGGATCTATATATTCTTTAAACCATATATGTAAATATTCTATTCTATACTGCAGCCTTTATGCTCCATAGAGTTGTGGCTCCCTTCATGACAAAAATGACAAATTGCACCATGTGGTCGTGAAAGAGTGAGAGGATCATAGAGACACACTGCTGCCTGTAGTGTGCCTATAATATTCTGGACTAAATTTCTCTGATCTTTCCGTTGCATCTGTGCTGCTGAACATACACTTCCAGACCAAGCCACCGCTGTAACAAAATTGTATGGTGTCCTGCAACACTGTCCTAAGGGAGGTGTTGTGTACGTGTGCTCGTTGGTAGGGGCTGGGTGGTAATCCTAACGGGCCCACCCCTTGTTAAAAACAGCTTGCCGACTGGGCGTAGGGGACACAAAATCTTGAAAATTAAAGGATAGAAAGGCAATATTCTATATTTTCTTTATTGTCAACAAATCCGCTGAATAGATCAAAACTGATAACATCTGTCAAAAACACTGTGCCTGTGACTGTCAGCTCCAAGCCCATTTGTTCCAACTGAAGATGTAAATCTTTAACTTTAATTTACTGTGTTTTCACTTTTAAAAAAGGCAGATTTGTTTCCTAAAACAACTGAGCACTGTGGCATTTGGCAAACATCCCTCAAACAGGACTAAATTGTGTGTTTGTTGAGGACTACTTTCACATTTGGTGTTCTAGTGAGTATTTATGGACCAGAAAAATACTACCGACAGTGTGTGTGTTCATGATAGTGAAGGAACATGTCATCCAGTTCAAAACTCTGGTACTTTCTGGACAACAGTGGAGCTCTACGGTCCAGAGGAATGAGATGTATTAGGCAGACAAGTTGATTTGTTTGTTTGGTAGCACGTGGTTTTTGATTTGGTGTTTGCAGTTATTGATTTATTCTTTAAGCTAATCAAGCCTTTTGAAAAATCTATGATTTTTTGAGTGAGAAAAAGGTAAAAAAGTTACAATCATCAGCTTTAATTGTGTAAATTTCACCTGTAAAAGAGAGTGTGCAAAAGATATTGTGAGTAGAAAAAAAAGAAGAAAAATATGTGATCTGTTTTGCAATAAATAACAAGAAAGACCCAGAAAGAGACCTATACAAACAACATATACTTTGTTTGCATCACATAAAGTTCCCTCCCTTTATTTATATTTATTTGGATGCTTTTAATTACAGTGTGGATACCAACTTAACACCTCTTGATCCTCTCATCTAACCCAGTCCTCGCATAGTGACAGAGAGGACTAGGATGTAAGAAATCTAGGCAGATGGGCCTCCACCCAAAGCTCCATTGTAATTTCTCTGTTAAAGAGGAAAGGATTGGCTGCATGATCACGGTTGGCGCCTGAAGTTGGCATTTGTGAGAGTGACACTGTGATGTGAATTTTATTATTCTCCGTAATGAGCTGACAGTTATTGCATTGTTGTGCCTTAATTATGTTGGATTGGAATTGCCTTTCCGATAATGAGCCACCTTCAAGTCTCGTATTCAATTTTCTCGCTTCTCTAATTCCCCATCACCTGCCATAACACCTCCCCCTGCCAGCATGACAGAGTGTGGGAAGGAACTCCAACACCACGCATTTACTTTAAAGTGCATGCATGAACACCCTCAGTGTACATATGCATAAGCAATCTCAACTGATTGCCTGCTCTCGCGCCTCGGCCCTTTCATGAAAACATGAAAAGTAGATCATGGAGTGTAAACAAAGAGCAGCAACTTTACACAGAAATGGTGAAAATTAAGGAGGGAAAAGTGACGCATGGGTCGATTTAACAAGCCTCTCAGCAGATGAGAGTGTCTGTATTCTGCAGTATCTGCACATGACAAATACGGTTAAGGTTCAGGAAAGATTAGGGTTCTGGAAAATAAACCATGTTTAAAATGTGGTGAGGGTTAGGCAACTAACATATTTGGTTATGGTTAGGGTTCTTACCTACCCTAACCTTACTCACTATATAAAGGTCACACTACTTTTTATATTGCCATCTCTTAATTTCCACTGAATTCCTGTAGAGAATGTTTGCACTGTGATTAAAGTCTTCATTTATCAAAGAAATCATCTGTGGGTCTACTGACGTGTTTTGTTCCGTGATGCGTCCATTTTTGATTTGCACAGCAAATTTTCAGTCTTATTATTCACAGATACTTTAAGAGTACAGTGTAATCTCTTCTGACCCGGTCGAGTTAGAAAGAAGTGAGCCCATCAAAACTCTGTATCCTGCTCCTCATCTCTTCTTGAGGCTAGCCGCTCGAGGCTAGCTGCTCCTACCACAAACCCAATTCTCTGACCAAACTGACTGTGCTTGAGTTGCTTTGTGGTAAATGTAGGTGCCAGGTTTGACCAAGGAATAAGAAAGCATGGAATAAAAAGACATTTCAAGAGATTTGGCTGCATCAATATTGATCTTAAAAAAAAAAAAAAACTGACTACCATTAGTCTGACTATGTTGTAGGAGTGCAATGCTTCTCTTTTAAAGTTCCCTTTAGGGCATTGCTTTATCTACAATTCCTTCACTACAGTCTTGAGGCTTCAGTATGTTAGTAAAAAATAGGTCATATGAAGTGTTTTCTGAACATGTCCAAACAGAAAATGTTTCTATCTGTTTCGAATGGCCATACTTTAGAGTGGGACAAAGTACCATCTTTGGGAAGTAATGGTACACACTTTCCGAAAGTCTTTCCTCAAAGGTGTTTGAAGCGCTACACTCTGTTTTGCACCTGAAAAGTGATGGAAATAGCTGTATGAAGAATGAAAAAGGAAAGATTGAGAGAGATGCTCAAATCCTGCCTACTGTCTCACCTCCACACACCTGTCTGATCATTTTGTGAAGTGGGCACGCTTGTCAGATTGTCAGTTTTGGAAAATTCCAAAAAATGTTGGATGCACCCCCCCCTCCCCCAGTTTGGTTGTCAGAAAGATGTGCAGGGATGGACGTCCAGTCAAGCTTGTTGCAGTGAATTTGCACATCAGACAGAGCTATTTATTGCAGGCAGTCCTCATGTCAGGTGCTTTCAGGTTTGCCGACTTCCTCCCTCGCTCTCTGATGTATCATCTGGTGTTTCCTGTGTTCCTCCGGAAGTTATAGCACCTACGGGGTAAAGGGTATATGACACCACTGACAGGTGACCAAATGAAACACAAGCTTACCGAGAACATCATGAGGGATTCCTGTGAATTGAACATTGTTGGAAACATTTGGGATAATATAGGCACACAACTATGGGACTAACACACAAATATAGAACATAGGTCTAGTCTGACTTGTTGCTATAATATACCTTTAAGTTCCTAAACTTAACTCAAACCAGTTGAACTATTACCATGCAATCCTTTGAGAGCGTAAAAAAACAATCAATACACAATCTCTGATCACACCAAGTAGCCTGTGTTTTGGAATTGCTACTGATTTCATTAAAAATCTGAATTTGTGTTGCCTCAGTCAGACAGTGTTTTCCGATGTCCTGAACTCCTCTGTGCCTGTCATTATATCAGCTCAGCTCAGTTCAGCGCGATCAAACGAAAAGAGGCGATCAAAGCTGTGAGGGCTGAAGTCTTTCCTCTATGACTTCATACAGAACATTAGTAGGTGAGAATGTGCAGCACCCAAACTGTCACAGATGATCAAAATCTCCCTCGCAGGCTTGAATTAATCCCAAAATCCCAATAATTAATAACTTTGCTTCCCTGTTGATCTTTAATTGTCTGATAATCCCCCTCTCAGTAATTCAGATCAGGTATTGTTTGACTGTTCTTGATGACTAATTGGGTGTAAAATCCTGATAAAAAGTAAGAGTTGAAAAGGAATGTTAAAAAGAGTGTTTTGCCATTGAAGCGTGCCTGCTATTTTGGAGGCGAGACAGAGAATTAACTGAAGTCCAGTGCTCCGCTGCTGCATGGAAGCATATCCAGATACGGCTCTCAATGGGCACAGCCAGAGAGAAACGCCACAGGCATCACAGACTCGCTAATACACACACACACACACACACACTCAGACATCACACACAAACATCTGCAGGGCCACACATGGAGAACACATACAGAAATTCATGCAAAAACTCAGATGTCCGCCCACATACTCACACACACACAGTCGTGTTTCCATCATTTCAGAGGACATTACATAGACTTACATTCATTCCTTGGAGACTTACCATAGCTACTAGTTGCCTAAACCTTACACTAACCTTACCACAGGTCTTCAGACTAAAATTGAATTATTTACGTTATGGAGACTTGCCCTTTGTCCCTTTTGGCCAGTCCCCACAATGTCACTGGGTAAACAGACTCATGTCCCCACAACATGAGTAAAACACTTACACACACACACACACACACACACACACACACATACAGGTACAAATGCCACTGGCAAAAATCCAAACAAGATTAGGCCCCCCGTTGACGACACCTGTCAATACAGTTTTCGCCTGAAGGATGCAGTTGATGTTGCATGGTGACTCATTACACACCTAAACACACACACACCCAAGCCCATCCACCCACACATCCATACGAATACAAGCACATGCTTACTCAATGCTTTCTTCTGTTACACTTCTCAATTTTCACAGTAAACCAATATTCGGTGTCCTTGTCTCTGTCTTCTTCTTCCTCCTCTCGCAAGTTAACTATTCATTTCCTTTCTGCCGTTTCTGTCTTCATATCTCAGCCACACTGCCCTGCCTCTAGAAGGATATCCTGATTTCCATTGTGTGCTTTGTGTTCTATTCAACCTTTATTATTCTCTGATGCTTGCTGGATAAACATTCACCTCAAATTTTGGATTTGATTACACTGGTTTTTATGTAAGGATCGGGCTGAACATTTGATGCAGAGACATGGAAGAAGACTCTAACACACTTTTAACAATTCCATCGTCAGTCTCAGGCTGGAAAAGGTTGCTTATGTAAGTTGTTTGTTAAGTATTCAAGAATCAGTGTGAGCATTCTCCAGCCTGGGAATTAGAAAACTGAAATGTCCTACTGAAGTGAAGGTCAAACTGTTGCAAAAGCAAATGTTCCATCAGGGATAATAAAGATTACCTTGACCCTTGACCTTGACCTGAGTTCTCCTACCTACGACTCTTTGTGAGTTTGAACAAATGACACTCGCTGTAATTTGTCTGAGGGCAGCCTCTGTCGGCCCAGTTGGGATGAATGCATTTCATGTCTGTTTTTTGACAATTAAATAAAAGTAGTCATTCATTTACTCAAAACCAAAACACCCCACTGCCACAAGATGAATGTAAACTAGGCCAGGATCGTGGTCCACATTCATAACTTCTCTGCTTGGTCATTTTCATTTATTCACTCAACCTTTATTTTGACTTGAAAATACATTGAAGAGGACTCATTTACAACATAACCGAGCAAACCAGCGAAATAATAAAACCTTTGGAATAAATAAAGCAATTAATATTCAAAGCAGGTGAATCAACTAAAACGAATACAGCTGGGTGTGAAATAAGATTAACAATATAAATTGTCCTAAGGATAAAAACGAGGCAAGCTTTAGATTGTTTCTGCATGTTATTCCAGGTCGCAGGTGCACAATGAGGAAAACTGGATTTTTTTGAGTTCAGTAAAATATAATCCAATCATTTGAGCCTGTTTGATAAGGGCCCACATTCAATGACAGCAAAGAAATAATGTAAGGGGGTGAGAAACAGTAAAGGCCCTATAGATAAATAATAAAAGAGCAGAATTAATTATAGTTAATTAATTAATTATATCTTCTCGCTCTGCCAATAGGAAGAGAACCAGGAAGAGGAAGTTTAGATAAGGTGGGGGTGTGGCCAGCTAGAGTCTCTCTTGGGACCATGCGGCCTGTTCAGGTGAGTTTGCGTTGTAAGATACAGAGTTGGCTTGTTTTTTTGATCTTTTTGGTTGTTTTCCTGTTTTGTTTGCTTCTTGAAGGAAATGTTAGGGTTTGTTTTCCTGCTTTGTTTGCTTTTTGAAGGAAATGGTAGGGTTTGTTGCTTCTTGAAGGAAATGTTAGAAGAGGCTATTAAATCTAGTCTGTGGTTTAGGCCTCCACCTTCAGCACCCTCTAAATTTTCCACCCCCTACCGGAACAAGGGTCTGTATCCAATCCCTACTTTCATCTTTTGACTCTATTTCTTTATTTTCTACCCCCTACCCGAACCAGGGTTTGTATTCCCACCCCGTTTTTTTTTTTTGGTGCTGTTGGTGAGAGGCAGGTGTAGATGATGGTAGTGTGGCAATCGGCAGTTACATGTGGCATCTAGGCCTGTGGTAGCATTGTAGCAGCAAACAATAGCTAAGGCGGTGAGAGTATGATAGTATCTTAGCAGTTAGTATTGGTAGCTAGCAATTAACATTAACAGTATAGGTGAATCTAGCTTTATTGTCTTCTTCTGTTCCTCTTAGCAGGTAGCGGTTAGCACGTAACATTAGCTAAATGGTAGCATTGGAACTGTATTGTCTTCTTCTGTTCTTCTTAGCGGTTAGCATTAGCAATAGTTAAATGGTAGCATCGGTACTGGCCACTACCTGGAGTATCTCTGGGTCAGTTGAACGTGGCAGTGCTGTTTGGATTGTGTAGGAGCAGTGTGAACTGGCACTAGGGGGGGGGTGACTCTGGGACGCCGGAGTTCACTGCCTAACCTCCTGGAGGTGTAGTGGGACTAAGCAGGCGAAACACTGTTGAAGGGAGGTTTCCACCTGATGACCCCCAGAGACGTGTTAGGAATCACTGCTCTTTGGCATGTATAGAGGCAGATTAGAGCTCCAAGGTTCTTCACTGAGAATGAATCCTCTTTTTGAGCACAAGTATCTTGTGTTTGAATTAACATGTTGTAGGCCTAATCAGTGCATTATCCATAGTGAGCACCGGCATGTTACACTTCTGTCCAGTGTGGTTATTAAAAGTATTCGGCAAGATAGGCCCATTTCCTGCTCGAAGAAGCCATGATAGGAGGCAAAATGTGCTGCTGTGTCAGGTGCTATATGTGGCGTGGTCAACAAATCCTCCAAAGTCAAAGACAAGATACACTGTTTGTAACTGCTCTTTAGAACAACACATATCATTCATTTTTCATATTAACTCATAGCTTTTGTGTGGTTTGTGTCCGCCTGATGGTTTATTACTTTACTCTATTACAGCTTTTATTCTATACAAACGGTACACCTAATATACTGTAATAATGCCATGGTACAAAGTCTGCTAATGCTACTGACTTTAAAAATACTTCAAAAGGAGGGCAGGACTTGAGGGCGCCGCTAGCTCACCTGGTAGAGCGCCACCTGATGAGTCCATGTGTGCCTGTACACCGGTCTGGATCGGCATCTCCCTCATGGCCCTGTTTGCTGGTACTTTGGCACTGTGTATAGTCCCACTGCTGCTCTGTCTGTGCTGTGTGTAGCTCTACATTCTGTGAACTCCGACTGTGTGCAGTGCAGCTCGCACTTATTGTTCGTACTGACCTCATGAAGAATGAATTACCATAATAGACTATTAATCCCAGATGTATGAATGAAGTCTAATACTGTATCATATTTCCTGTTTTCTCCCTGCAATGTCTTCAATTTCCTCATGTTCCTCCATATCGCTATTGAATGTTCCCTCTGGAGAATATCAAGCTGTTGTCTCTCCACATCTCCTCCTTTCTCCCCTCTCCTCCCCCATCTCTGATGAGAATGGACAGCCATGTTCCAGTCGCTGCAGACTGGAAGGGTGGGAGGACTGGAGGGGTTGGCTGAAAGGGTGGCAGATAGCATGTGTGTGTGTGTGTGTGTGTGTGAATACGTGTGGAGGGCTGTTGGCAGCAGAAGCCACGCTGGGATGGCCCTCTGCTGCGGCTGCTAAACATTCAGCTGCCTTCCCATCAGCCCCACTGTTATTACCACGGACCAGCGAGCCCACTGACTGACTCAACAGCTGCCCAGAGTATATAGATGCGTGTGTGTGTGTGAGAGAGAGTGTGTGTGTTTGAGTATGCATGTGTTTTCTGCGGCAAAGCACTGCCAGTGGCCTGCGAGCACTTACATTTGAGAGTGAAATGACGCAAGAGTGTGTATATACAGTGTGTGAATCGGTTGCTGGCAAGTCCACATGTGTGTGCTTTCATTTGAAGGTAAAATGAATGATGAATGCGTGTGAGGGTGCTTATTATATGTCTGTACATTTGTGTACCAGCTGAAGTGAAATGATGGCGTGAGGATTGGAATGGTGGAGGATAGGCGTTTTGCGTGATGTGAGCTTATCTTTGTGTTATTCTTGGCTGCCACCACCTCTCGATGTTTCAAATATTCAGTCTACTTCAGAGAGTAGGAGTTTATGTTTCCAAAAACACAGCACAGCTAATGCACTGCACCTTTCCTGCTTCACCTTTTAGATGAGTCACAACTGAAGAGCTCCGACTCATTCATCAGAGAAAACCTCCCTGCAATAAAGCGAGTTGAAGGAAAATAATCCTGAAGATTCTTACGCTGTGTCTTCCCCCGCTGTGACTGTGGTTCAGCAGATGCAGTGTGATGTGAGATTTGTAATTCAAAGTAAATGTGGCACGTAACAAACACTGTGATGCATTCAAAACCCTGTTTAAAGTTAGAATCCTTTCGATTTCTGTCCTGGCTGAGCTTCCCGACAGCAGCAAGTGCTGTTTAATACTACATGTCCCAGAATTCTCTGCGCAGAAAACACCCCTGAAGCAGTTCCTCTGTTAAAAATACAGCAGCATGTGGATTCTGTGCGACAAGCTTCAGACTCAGCAACTAACAATGAACACTACTACACAGAGTGGTGTCATGAGAATCGTAAGGATTTAAAAACATTTCATGAAAATCTCCAAAATTATAACTTTAAGTGCATTTAAAGTACAGTAATATTACTCAGCAAAGTGTAGTATCAAAAGTAAAATTATTCATTCTGTAGAAAAGTGGCGCCTTTTAGTAATATATTATTATATGTTACATTATAATGCTAATACTGATGCATCAATGTGTAAGCAGCCCTTTACAGCTGTAGCTGGTTTAGGTGGGTCTAGTTTTAACTACTTTATATACAACTCTGTATTTAGCTCAGTGGTGCCCAACCGCCACCATAAATCTGGGGGTTGTGAAATTATTAATGAGAGGAAAGCAGAAAAAAAATCTCCTGCAAGTTCTGCATCACAAATTTTAATATCTCTTTTGGCCATTTCTCTAATCTTTGCTTGATTTGTGTGAGGTATTTGACATTTTTACCTTCTCTGGGTTTCAAACAGTTATTTAAATTGAACCATCTGAGAAGTTCAGAGGGAAAATGTCTCTTTGATGAAACTGCTCACTCATAGGTCTCTGCTTTTTGTCTAAGGGGTCACAGGTCAAAAAGGCTGGGAACCACTGGTTTAACAATGCACTGTATTTTATAAGCATATAATATGATTTTTTACATAAAGCCCTAATCTGACAAGCAAATAGTAACTATAGAAATTATAGTGCTTGAGTAAACATACTTTACTTTGCACCACTGCAAATATGCAGTCAACTTCAGACTGCACCCATCCTTTCAAATCAGCAGTATCCATTTCGGTTTTCGCCCAGGGAAAATAATTTGGAGGTGCATTGAATGGACGCCTGCAGCGTGTTATTTTTTGTTACCTTGTTTGCTGCTTATGTTCTTTGCAAAAGGTTTAGCGCTTGTGAAATCACCATTGCAGATCTGGACAAAATTAGAGCTATTTTTTAAAAGGACACAGAAGCACCGTGTCTTTGCAAATATGTGTCATGAGTTGTTGCCTAGACACCCTAATAACACAGCAACAAAGCAAGTTTTCAAGGTTCAAGACTTTATTGTCCCTGAGGGAAAACGGACCTGCAGCAAGCCACACAAAAATATGCAATACACTACAATTCAATGATAAACTTGATAAATAAAAGACATAAAACACATGATACAGTAAGTGCAGTGGAGTGGATTACTAGCACATATACACTATGCAATATTACACAGTATGTGTGCTTTATAGGCAGATAGGTAATAAATATGAAATAAGTTTAATATCCTTTTAGTGAAAATCTTAGATTGAAAATAATATTTTCTTTGGCTTGGTTCTACACAGTCCAACACAACTTGGCTTCCAGTATATCATGACAGTTATTTGGACTGTTGGAGTTGGTGCAGATCCCCAACCAGCAGAATCCCCCTCCTCCTTTCCTAAGATCTGGAAATTAATGTTGGTGTCACTGTGCTGTAAGCTCTCCAAGTAGTGGAGGAGGCAAAAGAAACTTCTTGAAGTCTCCTCTGGCAGAGGATGCACCGACGTGTCCTTCCCAGACATCTTTACAGTTCTGGCAGAGATGCCTCGCTGTGGCCGCGGCCAGAATATGACATCATCGTCCAAACCTGAGCAAACGCAGCAGTCAGGTTCTATCTTTACCTCAGGTGTAATAGGTTATGGGCTAGAGGATGAGCTCGCTTTACCTGTAGTCTCTCACAACAACAGAACTGCATGTTTGAGCAGAGAGCTCATCCACTGTCTGAACCAAAGAGAGAGAGAAGGAGAGGTAGAGAGAGAGAGAAGATACAGAAGTTAAGTTAAGTATCTGAGAGTAAAGATACAGATACAAGATGGGGTGATATGAAGAGAAACAGATGCAAGAGGAAATAAAACAAGTGATACAATGTGAAAAACAGGAGAGGATTTTATCTGCAAACCCCTCCCCCCCTTAGTGACTGTTGCCGTGCTATTCAAGCTTCACGTTCTCGCATGGCTCGTACAGTTTGACAGCAGTGAAGTGACAGTGATACTTGGATAAGCAAGGCAGGCAGATTAGGTTTATTTTTTGTACTTCGCTGGACATGCAGCTTCCCAGCTCACTCGAGAGAAGACAAACACCGTTCACCCCGTCCCCCACACGTTTGTGCTAGTGTTCTCTGCTCTGGAAAAGGCTAAAAGCTCCTGGAGGGTGGTGTACAGCTCCAACAGCTCCATGCACACCATTTCAACATGTTAGGAAATCCAAAGCTTCACTGCTGTGCCTAGTTAGTCATGGTTGCTAAGCTATGCTTGGGCAATCATCAGTTGCTATTTATGGGGTTAGTGGAAAGCTATGAAGGACTTGAAAAGAAGAAGGTTAACATTTGTGCAATCCAAACTTAAGAACCAAGTAATTGATCACCCAACATGATTTGAATTTATATATATGTACCATATTGGTAAGGCTTACATTCATGTCTTCAAAAACTATATGTTGTTTTAGCAATGTTGATTCTGGTTTCTGACGATATGACTGAGAGGGACAACTATGGGAATCAAAGAGGAGATAGACAGAGACACTGCAACGCTGAACCACACTCCCATCGACGATGACCTCAGGGAGAAAAAGCAGCTTCATAACAGCAAAACTGAGCAGCACACAATATTTAATAATAAGAAAACAGCCTTTTTTCAAGTTGTTCAGCTCTTGCAGTTCTGAAAAAGTTCAATATCAATATCAATACATCCTTCTATCTATATATTCCGGCGTCTGTGTGGTTAAACAAGGAAAATCCATAAACTCCAACAATGCATAAGAATTTCCTTTAATCATTCTCAAAGAAAGCTGCCATGGATCAGATACAGTCAGGCACTGTCCCTCAGGCTGTCATGAAATTATTATTTCATCCATAAAAAAGCCAGACTGAAAGACAAGCTACTTCTATGCCCACGGAAAGGTGTTGATTTGTGGAGACCTTAACGCAGACAACCTGGCTGACTTCAGGGTGAAACAGATACAGCACTGCATTCATCCACAGACCGAGGCTTAGGTTACTCAGCATCATTGTGTTTAGAGCACGCTACATGAATTTGTTACACTTTTTTTCTGAAAGATGCTCTTTGAATGACCTTAATATTAGCAATATGGTAAGTCAGTCAGATGCAGTTTGGGACGCAGCATCTAAACTTCAACTTGTGGCAAATGAATACTGAGCACTGCGGCGATATTAAAGGAAACAAGAATGAAGTGATTGATTTCCACAGCACACACGTATGCTTTAGCCCATGGGGCCTGGGAGTCAACATAATGTCACATTGCATTTTGCGGATTTCAGGGGCTAATCTGCTGTAATTGTTGACAGCTGCTGTTTGTTTACATATGCAGCTATTTTTGGTCACACTGCAGGTTTTTGACTGAAAATGTACAGTAAATTATGTAAATGAGGAGGAAAGAAGTTGCAGCAAACTAATGAAGGGTGAAAAGTACAGTATGGACTAATGTGGCTTAATCAAAATGTATATTTCCACTCACATGCTCAACACATCCCAAACACACATGTTTTCACTATTGGTAGATGAGGCACCTCTGCAAAATCTTGAGATCTGTGTTTTTTGGCCAGGACTCATTCTCATTTTTTGGTCTCATTAGCTAAACTGAGACGGACACTCAGTCACCATGAGGGCAGCGGACCCTCACCTTCAGACATAATTTACTTTTTATGTTGACAGCTTTCATTTATTGTCAGTGTCATGCCTTTAGGCGGAGTGGTGTTGGATGAAAAGTTAAAGGTCTGGTGTGTGGGATTTAGGGGGATCTATTTGCAGAAATTGAATGCAATATTCATATTTAGGGAGTCTGCTACGTTGCACTGCTACACTTCTACGTTAGCTCAGAACAGACAAACCAAACACTGGCTTTAGAAAACACCTTTTTGTGTGTTTTGGTGGCCACTGTTAGGAAAGGTGAGGCGAGGGGTGTTCAGTTGGTTGGCCTCTTTGCTCGATGCCACTAAATCCTATACACTTGATCTCTAATTTGCAATCTTTTCAATGACTTGATTAACATATCAAAGAAAAGGTGTCAGTCAGGTCCAGAGAAAAAGCCAAAAAATAGAGTTTGTACAGTGAATGAGGAGAAGCTCTGGAAGCAGACATCACCTTGTGGCTCCAGCACTGCTGCCTATGAATTCAAAGACGTGTCTACAGACACTTTGAGATCATAGCATGTTGTAAAAGAGCTGAAGCATCAACACACAAGCAAAGCTCCATGCAATAAAGAGGCAAACTGAGCTTTAACGGCTGAGGCTTCCGTGCAGGCGGTGAGCTACAATAGAGATTCTGTAACATAAGACGATAACGTAAAATGTCTGGAGCTCAAATTGAAATCCAACCAAATTTCAGGATGTCACTATCCATCGTGTAACCCAAGCTAACTGAAAAAAACATGGGATTGTCTTCAACCAGCCCCCAATCTCATCCCCGAGTCACTCTGATCTTAACGATGTGCTCCCAGAGGGTCGACAGCAGAACCTGCCTCTGTTAGACATGTTCTGCCATGCTTGTGGCCCGGATATTAACCCCCCCATAACTGAAATATTAATATTCCAAAGGTCCAGGTGTCATGGAAAGAAGTCGAGTATCATCAGAGGAGCAACTCAAATTCAACGGTGCACCAGCAGAAATACCTGAGCAGAGGATCTCCTCCCGCTGAAACTTTTATTTAGCTGTGAATGAATGGAGAGAGAGAAAGAACAAAGGGCATTCAGTGCCATCAAGGAGTCAATACATATTGACATCCGGATTAAGGTGTGACTCACAATAGCCCCGTCACTTATTGAACCTAGTGCCACCACATAGCAACCAGTGGAATAGAGAATGCAAACAGTGCATTCAGGGAGCTGTCAGTCAGTCCATCTCAACAACTGTTAGTTTGACTGCAGTGGAATTTGAAAAACATTCATGGTGCTCAGAGGATAAATCCCCTGACTCTGGTGATTCCCTGAGAGGTCAGATTTTTTACTTATCTATTGAAATATCTCAACAGCTACATGATGGATGGATGGACATTCATGGTTCCCAGACGATGGACCTCAATGACTGTGGTGATAACCTAACTTCTTCCCCAGCGCCACCTAAGATAATGACATTTCATTGAGCCATGTGTGTTTTTTGTGCTAATTAGCAAAAGTTAGCATGCTGAGATGCTAAACTTAGATAGTGAACATAGTAAATATTATGTCTGCTAAACAGTGTTTCATTGTGTGCATGTTAGCATGCTGTGCATATCAACAGCTTCACTGTAGCTACTCACTTAACACAGAGTGATGAGAAACACAAGCAATCAACAGGTCCACCACTGTCATCAGGAGCTGAGATGTGCACAATGTGATTGGTTGATGCCTTTATTCGAGCTGTGAAAAATTGACCTCATTAAAAAAAAAACACTGCTGCATAATATTCAAGTTCTTTGTGAAAGTACGGATGACAAAAACAACAGCTTGAAAAAACACACTGATGTATGAATCGGTTGCACTAAAAGACCACTCCTGATGTGTAAAGGCCTTTGAGGCTTGTTTATCAAAACTTTAGGTGAACTTAAGAGAAAGACACGAGTGGGCGTAACATGATGAAGATGTGTCTGTAAGAGTTGAACCTGTCTGAGCTTGGCTGAAAAGTCCCAGGGCTTTATGAATCTGCTTTTTGTCTTGCTTCTTTACATCAGCTAGCACTGTAATCAGACTCAAGATGGTGAATTTATTCTATGAATAAACTCAATTAAATTACCAGTCAATAAAAGTACAAAGCCGGTTGGATTAAAGCCGCAAAATCTCAAAGTGAACTTCAGTTGTATTTGGCCCTGGATAATAAACCATAAAAAATACATTTTAGCAGAATAGTGGACAAATAACCACCAGCAGAATATACACCCTCTGCCATATAATGAGCAACAAACCAGCTGATCCACACAGTACGATTCTCATGTTAGTCCCTTCATATCGCATCTTTTTCCACATATATTGGCTACTTTTACTATTACACTGGACAGTATGTAATGCTATACTGTAAGTTAAAATGAGAATATCTGTCTTAAAGCAAACTGTGAATTTGAATTTTCGAGACAGACAGCCAGTTAGGATATGCGAGGCACCTCTGGCTGGTGGTTTCTTTCTGACACAGATTGATTGCAGCCTTGGAGCTGAATTCAATTGAATTTATTTATTTTAGGGCCAAATCACAACAAGCTGTCTCATGACACTTTTCATAAAGAATAGGTCTAGACCATACCATACTTTACAGAGCAGCAGACCTGCCATTTGTGTGTGTGTGTGTGTGTGTGTGCGTGCGTGTGTGTGAGAGAGAGAAAGAGAGACAGAAAGAGAGAAGAGAGATTTTGTGTGCTTCAACAGTTATATCCTAACGAAGACAGATACTAAATGACCTCCACAGAAAGGAAGATGAGGAACTTTAAAGCTTACCATGATGGAGGTTCATTTAGAAATGAAACTCAGGACCACGAAACAGTTAAACGCCAGCTTTCTCAGAAGCAAATAGGCATTATCAGCAGAGCAAACGGCTATTGACACACAGCTGTGTCGGCACAAGCTGTAGTGCTAATTAAACTGTGGTGCTAATTAAAACATAATGACCTGTTTGTGTTGCCTGTGTACCAGCCATGTAATCTACATAACATTATTTCAAATAAGTAGAATTTCGGTTCACTGTCGAAACCACGATGTAGATTTTGGACAGTAATCAGGGGAAAGACTGGGTTCAATATCAGCTTAAAGAACCACCAGAAACATGTCTTTTTACTCGTCCTTAGAGGAAGAAACCAGAAAAAACAAACAATATATATATATATATATATATATATATATATATATATATATATACAATATGATGAAAAACAAACAAACAGACAACAAAAAAGTCTCTCAGTGTGACCCCTGAGTTTGTGTGTGGGGAAGAAGCAATATGTTGGTGTAAGTGTTTTTCTGTAACAAAACAAAAATTTGAAGCACGCATGTTGAATTAGTTTTTCATTCAAAGCCATGTATAATAATATACTAATATAATGTAAGGACTTAGATGATGTTCTGTAAAGTTCAGTGACTTTAACATACACCACTATGTGTGACAAAATAATCCAAGTCCTCCAGATGAAATGATAAAATCCCTCTTTAGTCCATGCAACACGCAGCACAGCACATGGAGCGTCCTCGGATCTGACGCTCCATCAGCAGGGCCAACCAATGCTAAGGTTAAAGTTTGGTCAGGCACAAAATTAACCTGCTTGGGTTTTGGGAAACATTATGTTTTGGGTTAAAGTGATCATTGTTATCATTGTTGCCAACAGGAAAAATAATGTCTTTGTTGTTAAAGTCCGACGATTTGTCCACTAGCCTCATCCTCCAGCACCAACTGCAACTCATGGTCTTCTTTACCTCACACTTAAATATGTTGGTTTGAATCAGCTGTTTGTCTGTAGTCGGACACCTAAAAGGCTATCTCTGTTTACAGTTTGTCAGCTAATGGGCTACTTTGGTTAGAGCCTCATTGTGTTCTGGCCTCTTAATGATCCTCAACACCACAGCAATCAATAGCATGATGCTGAAAGTTGTTGGCCTAACCAAAACTGTTCCAAAGTTTGATATAGAATGAAAGATGAGGTAGTGAATCTGAAAAAATGTTGCTCAATTAAAACTTCCTCACAAGTATGGTAATTAAAAGCGTTAGTTAGCAAGATGTGGGAGGTCATTCACTGTTTGGGGTTCCTGCAAAAATGCACACACACACACGCACACACACACACACACACACACAAACCGACACGACCACACCCCTGTGCTGTCTTTAAACTGAGCACAGTTTTCCATTAGGCTTGATTGGAAGTGTTGATTGATTCTGTCCATGTGTTGTCAGATCAGTGCAGGCGAGGCAGCCACTCTACTTTATTGGGACACGGTGGCAGACTGAGGACTGAAAAGAGCTGATCCAGCACATTACGGAGTGAAACTGACTGTAGAGAAGTTGAAGACTTTATTGCATACTCTCGACGCTTTGATTCTGTCTGTTTCTATTCTCATACTGAACACCCACTCCGTACTTACCATTTCTGTCTGAATAGACTTTACATGATCTCTACCCGTTTCCCCCTCACCTACACTCAGGTCTAAGGCTGGGGGTTTGCTGGTTGTTCAGTCTTTCCATTGTCCCACTGTATTTTGTGCATTATGCCTCATTTGGCCTTTTTCCCAGAAGACATTTTGACGTGTCACAGTCGGGAAAGCACAGGTATAGATAACACAATCAGTAATGGCTGACTTCAGTGCACTGCTGAAACTTGAATATAACAGAGGAACCGATGTGTCTAGCACATCTAGCAGATGACAACCAAGTGAATACCCCCCGCCTCACCCCTCACTTTCCAAATGTGTAGGAGAACCTACGGTGGACACAAATCTAGCGAAAAACACAAAAAGGCTCTCTCTAAAGCCAGTGTTTGGTTTGCCGTTAGTAGTCTGTTTCTCTCCAAACTTTATGAAAGTCTAATCCTGAATCACTGGAGTCGCCCCCTTCCTCTGCAAAGATTGTATTTGTTGCAGGGCTGTTGGATTACATTAGTTTGGACAAGTCTTCATGCTGCTATATTCGCCCTGTGAAGCTGTCTGTCACGGTGTGTTTGTCTAACCACATGTCTTCCTGTATCTGCGTGCAGCCCTGAATGTCAAACTGACAAACTGAATTAGACTTACTGCAGAACAATCGAGATCAAGCGAGTATGGATGAGCAGCAGCGCTATCATTCTTTCGCCCCTTTCCTTTAAGACAGGACGATTTTCCTGTCTCATAACAGGAAATCAACATATCAGCAGGGGCTGATGGGACCGATGATCAATACAAACGGCTCAATGATTGCTTGGCTACAGGCTCAGATTCCTGGCGTACACGTTCCTTGGCCCGTCGTCTGTTTGGAGCTGAGAGCGCAACAACTGCTCCTCCTCACACACACAAACACAACTGTTTAGTGATGGAGGACAGTGCTTTGGGCAAGTCACCCAACATTTCATCTACTGAGGCTAGAAAAGCTTTGTTCTCAAGCCAGATGATTACTATTCTGGTGTTCAGTGTGGTGATATATTTTATTAATTGTGAAAAAAGAGTGTTTGTCTCAGCTAGATGTGGTAGAGGTGTCCAGTATACATGTGAATGAATGTTTAACAAATCATCACACTGGCCTGACTGCACTGAATCATCAATGTCAGGGACTGAATCATAGCTTTTAGCTGTAGACCTCACTGTTGTCAGCTCAGCCATAATACACACAACCTTACAGTGGTGTATTAGAAAAGTGAATAAAAATGCCTATCAATGAGAAGAATGTACTTTTATAATACCTGTGCCGTTTTAGTCCGCTATGTTGTCATGTGCCATCACCTGAAGGTGGTGCAAAGGTATAGAAGGAGCAGCTCAAGTGCACATGTATGTTTTACCTGCCTCCTAATGAAGTAGCACTCATGGTTCACAAGCTTCTTCTCTAACACTCTTCACGGCAGACTTTTGGTGACGAGGATGGAATATCCTCAGGTTTAAATCAGTTCTTGTGAACAAAAACTCGCGAAGATGGTAGCGGCATTCGGGAAAGGTGAAGATTTCCACTTTAACAAAAACGAAGGAGGAAGCCTATTTCAAGCCTATTTTAAGGTTAGAACTGTTGATTGTAGCAAATGTTCTGACTAATGGTGATGAAAAGTCAAAAGCAAGAAACAATCACACCCTGCTGATAGACCTGTGTCCGCTATTGAAACCGTCAAAAAGTTGTCAGAGTTGATTGACTTGCTCTGTGAGCATCAGACTTTACTCATGAGAAATTCAAAATGTAACTCTAGAAACCAAAGGAATGAGGAGTCACATGCATGGCTAATGAGGAAGCTAGCATCTCCTTGCAAGTTTGGGACATTTGTAGACGATGCTCTCAGAGGTAGATTTGTGGGGTTAAAAGTGCAGAACTCCACCACCGGATGCTGAACGCTACCCAGGCAAGTTTGTCAAGCACAAACCACTGCTGATCTTAGGTTCAAAACCAGGGGTACTGCCTTCAGCTGCAGCTAGGATGGAGAGATGGTCCCTGATTTCCCTAACTGGCAAAGTATATGTTTTGGTTTAAGAATTTAGGAATTACGTTTCACACAAACCGAGCTGGTACAACACAGTCCTGTTGACTGGAAAATTTATGTTTCTGTCTATGAGCCTTTGTTGTTGTTTTCTCGAGGTCATTTATCTTCATATCCAGTCTTCCTCCAAAGTAGCATTGTATCTCAATGCTAACCTAATTCTAGAACAGTACTCATGAGTCACTTTTCTTTCCACCTACCCATCCAGCCCCTGCAATTACAGAGAAGGTGATTAATTGTGCACTGATGCACCCATTGCAAGACACTGCAGACCGTAGACAACAAGGTTGAAATGAATTAACCAGCATCAGTTTGATTGATATTCCTTGATTGCATAAAAAAACTTACCTTTCAAGGCAGATCACAAGGTCACACATGCTCACCCGAGCTGAGAGTCCGTCTTTTTTGGTTCAAGCTATGCACTTCCGGCCAATTAACAGTCGTTTCAGCCCAGTCAGAGGTCTAATAAGGAACTAGCATAGCTGCTATTAAAGCTCTTTTCCAGCAGAACTGGAGAATATTTCTTCATTGAAATAAGAGCAAAGCACGGCACTGAAGGATTTTCTCCATGGAAAAGATGTTTTCGCTCTTCCTCCGACTGGCTTCGGTAAGACTCCTGCTACATCATATGGTTTGTTGATCTGATTGGCTGAAGTTAGTCCGTGCAAGATGACTATAGACAGATGGTTCATCCAATCACCTGCCAAGTATTTTTTGAAAACGCCTGCCCAGATGGTTTTGTGTAGCAAACCATCTGGCCCATCAGGTCACAGAAAAACATGATTTAGGAATCAAAACAGAGATATCTGTTTGTGCAAAGGATCCCTTCAGTGTAGACTCTGTTTGCTCTTCCTCATCCCAGACACCTCCACCAGTGCTGTTTCTCTCACATTGTCAGTCTCTTTGCTCTCTCTTTTCCCCCTCTGCTTTGACCAGAAGTGAGATAAATTGAGTTTGTCTTCAGATGCAGGGCCTTTTTAGTTTTTTTTCAGTGTGCGGCGAGACAAACAAGAAGCTAAAACCAGAGGAAGTCAGTGGAGTCCATTCATGAGAATTAAGAATAAGGTGTGGTGAAAATCCTGCTAGGTTAAGATTTCAAACCAGATTTTCTGGCACAAAATGTGGGAAAGACCGTCTGAAGGGACTGAACCTCAGTGTTCACCGAACTGTCATCTGAGAGAAAACACTCGTTCTCTTGGTTATGTCTTGAAATGCAGTAACTTTGTAGCACTATTCCATCTCTCCTAATGATTTAATCCCTCAGCAGCAAATATGTTTTTATTGCCTCTAATTCCTTTCCCACATTTAAACCGCTCCAAGTCTAATTTTGCAAATCCCAAAACCCGGCAGTGAGCTTCCCACGGGTTTAGTCGAAATCTGACCAGCAAAGTCTGAGATCACGTGTCCTTGAGCAAATAAGAAGCTCTGGGAAAAATCACCAGCTAAATGTGCAAAAAGTAGATCTGTGACTGTGTGTGAGAGTCTGAGAGAGAGCGAGAGAATCAGGGAGAGATGGTGCACACACACGACGTACACACTCACACTAAATACCTATGGTGTTGTAGTGATTGTGGGCTGGACCTGCAAATGTGGTCAAATTATGCAAACAAACACACGGAGATGAGAGGAAGAAAGGAAACATCCTGCTGTCTACCACCCAAACTCCAGTGGTGTGGGGGAGTTGGGGGAATCAACACTTCCTCGCTTCTCATTGGGAAAGGTCATTTTGCTGTTTGTGATGCAGAAATAAATTCAAATTACTAAGTGAAAGCACATTTTCAAAGCCTCAGTTTATTTTATAAAGTGTCATGTAGGCGGAGTGTACCTGCAAACTAACCATGAGAAGCTCAGCAGCTGAATATCTCTGAGCTGCAAGTCTGAAAAGATGTCGTCCATGAACACTTGATAGTACTGACACTGAGCATTTTAGTCTTGGTGATGGCCAAAGTCAGACAGTAGAGCATTGCCTTATTCTAAGAAAAATTTGGCTATTTTACAAGTGATTGACAAGAAGCAACGATAACACCAGTGGTGGAAGGTAACTAAGTACATTTATTCAAGTGCTTTACTCGAGTACATTTGTTAAGAAATCTGTTTTCTACTCCATCACAGGTAATATTGTACTTTTTACTACACAGAACTTACCAGAGCTGTTTAGAAGTCTTTTGAGCCAAGTCCAAGTCTCAAGTCTCTGAGATGTGACTTGCAAGCTTTCAGAAGAATACAGGTTTGTAGAAGGATACGTAAGTAACTGGTTAGACCCTGATATTGGTCATCTCTTATTAACATCACAAAGATTAGTCCAGAAAGTTTTGTCAGTTTTGACACATACGCAGTGTCCTGGCTGTGTTTACAAGATGCATGAAAAGGTATGTTACTGTAATTTCTTTAAAGCAGTGAACGTAATTTATCATTAAGCTGTTTGAGAATTTAAACAAAAAAAATATTTATTACATAGTTTCATCACAAATTCCTCACATGACGTTTCCTTTAAAACTAAAGCTGAAGCTTTATATGGGACCAGTATTACTAGTTGATGTAATCCAGTAGTATGATAAACACAATATTGTACTGACCACTCTGCCAGCCTAGATACTCTTACTTTCATACTTTAAGTAAATTGTGCTGATAATATTTATGTACTATGTATGTAATATTTTGAATGCAAGACTTTTATTGCAGTATTTCTATTTGTGCTTAAATAAAGACTCTGCATGATTCGTCCACCTTGAGCAGTTTCTGATCTCGTGTGGTTAAACAGGATTTATAGCTCTGCATTTTGGGGCTTCAGTGTATGAAACAAGGCGAACCTTCCCTTCACTGCTCATTGTCATTATTAGATAATATAATATAAACATAATCACTGTGGGGAATATAATTAACAACACAACAGCCTGATCATGTACGATACATGCTCAGGTCATATCGTAGCTCTCCACATCAAATATTTTGCAATACAGTATATGATCTTTATATTAAATGGTACAAATTAAAAATGAGAGTTTTATGAAAAGCCACGCTTTACTAACTCCTACCTGTCTGTTGTCTGTTTGATAGTTTTCAGTTATGCATCAACAACTGTAGCTCATCTTTCCTTGCTGATGGTGTGATCCTGCAGTGCTGTTCAGGTTGGAGCGCCGTGCGGTGTGTGTGTGTGTGTGAGACTGTGTGTGTTGTGTTGTGTGAGGCTTTTACAGACCAGTCCACCTGGCTGTGTTTCGAAGGCCCTAACTTTAATTTGGAGCCCATTTTCAGTCCATTATGCTGGGCCACTGGGGAGGCCACAGCAAATTAGAACTATCTCTACTCCACTGACTTCATCATTAAAATTAAAATGGCACTCGCTGCACCCCACCTGTCACACACACACACACAATTGCACATGGTGACCAGAGACCACACACAAACACAGACCCATGAACGTGTGAAGAAGCATGTACCACTCACTCGCAAACCCAGACACATATCACACACATCAATTTCTACAAATTGACAGGCCTTCAAAAGATACACTAGAGCAAAATGGACGGCCATCTCTCTCACTCACACACACACACACGCACACACAGCTGAGTTGAGAGAGTGAGTGAATGGCGCGTGCTCTGTTATACACAGTCAATTCCAGTATTGCTCGCCCAGTGGGATGGTGTATTAACTGCCATTGTGTTAAGTCCTGTTTGGTACATTTTGCCAATGCACACGTGTGTGCGTGTGTGTGTGTGTGTGTGTGTGTGCAGATGTGAATGTGTGTCTGCCCCAATTACGCACTGGGGGGTCGCTTTTGATACCACGGCTAATGTAAGAAGTCAGAGTGGCTGGTCATTTAGTTGATATAGCTTCACAGCCAACCCCAGCCCAAACAAGATTGATAGATAAGAATGGAGGAGGCCCATAGAGCGAGAAAAGAGGAGAGGAAGGGAATAGACGTTCTAATATCGCTGCCTCATGGTCTTGCCTGTAGTAATCACAGCCGTAAAACTCTATAATTACACTAGTTTCTCTGTAAAGAGGACTGACGAAGGGGAGAAAGCAGTGCTCGTGTGTGTGTGATGGCTGGCTGGAGCTGGTGCGCCCATGTTTTGGTTTTCTCTCCTCTAAACAGGAAAGCAAATTCATTTAAAAGAGCGAATTGTGCACTTATTCAAATGAGACTGAATGATTTCAATTCAAATGAGTCCGAATAAGTGCAGTGAACCACATCCATGCGTATGAATATTTGTATACGCTCATGTCTGCGCGCCTTGTGTGTGTGAATCTATGCGCACAAGCCTGCGTAATGCGCGCGGCGTGTGACACGTTGCGTCCGGCGAAGGCGGCGAGTTCTCGCTAATGCCTGGGAAAAGCGGCGAGGCTGGCGGGAGCAGCGGCGGCGTGAAACGAGGAAGCGAGTGTTTTCCTCACGGTTCACAGAGGAGTCAAAGAGAGAGGGGGGCGTGGAAATGAGATGAATTGGAGCAGGAGGATGGGAGGCGAGGGAGGGGGCTGTGGTGGAGAAAGTGGAAACACGCGGAGAGCTGGAGTGAGAATCAACCGGATGCCTACTGGCCATGAAGTTTGAGGAGTGTCATTCTGCTCCCGAACACTTAAAGACAATGAGAGGACGCACGCGTGACTGCAAACGCATCAATGCGAGAGAGACTGAATAAAAACAATGTTATCAGAGAGGCCGCGTTCATTCTCCTGCCTGATGTGGGTGTTAGCGCACGATATGGAGCAGACCTGCTGAAATCAATATCAAGGGAATCTGGATTGTCAGTGATATGTGAGGATGTGGGAGTGAATATGAACTGAGAATCGAGAAGCAAGTGGATGTAGGATCTCTGAGTGACAAACACACCCTCCAATTTACATTGCAGATCAATAAACACCATACATTTGCACATCGAAACAGCAGTCTCTCTCTCTCTCTCTCTCTCTCTCTCTCTCTCTCTCTCTCTCACACACACACACACACACACACTAACACACAGAAGAAGCGCCTCCAGACCTGCACTCAACGACTCTGAAGAAAACACACACCCCCCCCACACACAAGGCTTTTAAATATAGACTAAACTGCTCTTGGTTGTACATGTATTGTATGCATGTGTCAGTCAGCCAGCCATTAAGTCAGGGGACAGTGGGGCTGTGTAATAGAGAGAGAGCGAGGGGAAGGGAGAAGTGGGTGATGATAGACAAAGTGAGTAAATAAAGTAGTGAAACAAAAGGTAAATTTATTTGCTGCCTGTTGGCAGGAAAATAACCATAAAACACAGTATTTTGGAGGAAGAGGTCTCGCCTCTCTGTCACCTCGTCTGCAGGTATCCTTTCCAATATCCATTCAAACATCAGCGCCCCGCAGCAGTAAATTACAAACAAGGCTCTGCAAGCATTGTCAGCAGCTGCGACGCTGTACTCAGGAACAGTACTGCATTGAGCTAAATGCTAACATCAGCATCCAGATGTTTAGCAGGTATAATGTTCACCATGTTAGTTTGACATGCTAACATTTTCTCATGAGCAATAAACAGCTGTGAATGATGGGAATGCCATCAGTTTTGCAGGTGTTCAGTCTTAAACCGAAGCACTGGGTAAAATCCAGTCTGGAAAAAAAAGGAAACGTCTGGTAACGAATCAAAGTCAATAGGATTCATCCTCTGGGGACCACAAATGTCTGTACAATACAGTCTCATGATGCAATACAAATGGAGAACAACTATTAGCAGTTTTCAGATCTGTCCAAAGTAGGATTGTGCTAAAGTGACTTTTAGTTCCTCACAGTCATATTTTGATTACATTAATGTTTTTTACATTAATGTTTTGTTCAACAGTACGACCACGAGCCAGTCATCCAGCCAATCAGTAAACTAAGTGTTGACCACTCTGAGTGAAAAGTTGCTGACTACATGAAACAGCAGTGGTCAGACTGGTTCAGTGTCACCTCCTGCCTGTAGGTCTGGTCTGATTAAACACTGTTCAACAGGGTGTGTGTGTGTGTGTGTGTGTGTGTGCTCAATGCTTCTTTGTGAACTGGCTAATGTAATTGATAGACAGAAGAACAACAATGAATGTGGTGTGTGTTTGTATGTGTGTGTGTGTGTGTGTGTGCATGGTGTGGGTTAACCTCTAGCCGTGCGTGTCAATAAATCTTTTTATGATGCAGAGCAGCGGCTGGGCAAGCAGAGGAAAGGATGATGGGGAAGATGGAAACAGAAGATCAAATGGAGCAGAGATAAAGGAGGGAAGTGATGGAAAAAGAAGAGAGGTGAGGCTGTTGAGGGCCGATACATCACCGGGATCAGAACCCGAGGCATTAACAGAGCAAACAGTGGTGTTTCCGAGGGCCGGGTGATATGACTAAAGAGTTTATCTCAGTATTTTTTTTCCTTTGGGTTGATATATCATGCTATATAAACGAAGTCACTATTTCTGTTGTTGGCTTAAAGATTTCCTTAAACTTAGAATTCCTAAGTAGAAGATTCAGAACCCTAAAAACGAAATAAATTCTACAAAATGCTTGTAAATCCTGCAGCCTAATGTTATTTTTACACTCAGTGGGCTCATATCTTGGGTCAGTTACAGTATGTATGATATTTGGCATTAAAAATAAAAAAAGCACAGCATGTGTGATGTACTGATGAGGACAAAAGCACACAGTGTTTTTCTTGCTGGGTTTTTTTTTTGAGAGCCTACCCATGCCGGGGGGTTGGGTCTAATCACTGGTCTTTGAGTATTTCCTGTCTTTGTCGCACAGGTTTTCAGCAGAGCTAACAATGAGCATCTTCTATGTATGTTGTGTGGGACTGTATATAGCCTGATGCCATTAGCAGCTGTTTCACCACTGATTTAAGCATCTCCACACTTGTTACACCGTTTATTCACAGCAGCCTTTTATGTTGAAGGTTGCTGTAGCTGAGTTTTCTGCGGCAACATGGAGACGTCGTGTGTGAAGGAGCTCTCGTCTGTCTTGTTGAATTATCTGACTTTTGATGCCAAATGAATAGCGTGTGGTGTGTTCAGCTAACTGAACCCACCTCGCACTGCCTGTACTTGGAAGTGGGTGTGTCCTTAAAACAGTGGCATGTGATTGGTGATAAATATTTACTCCTTATGCTTGAAGCCTTCTCAAGAAGGGAGCACTATTAGCCAGGCTTACAGCAGTGGAAAAATGGTTTGGTTTGCACTGGAAGCCTCCCCGCTCCCTTTCCTGTCGAGTGTAGGTTTTTAACGTACCTAAACATCATGTACCTAGACTTATCGACAGCACAGGGAGAAATGACAGAGTGGGGTGGTGGCCCTTTATGCTACCATCATTTTCTCTATTGGACACTGACTGTGCACACGTGACTGTATATCTTCATCCAAAATAAAGACAATGTCAAGGAACAAATGTCACTGATTGTCAAGAAGAGGAAAAAAATCTTTGATTTGTTTTTAATGGTGATGATGACAAAGTATAAAAGGGATACTTTACTTAAAACATGATTCAATCTGTTTGGATATGGAGGATATGGTGGATGTAAGGGAAAGGAAGAATGAAAAAAATGGATGTGTCCAAATAGGACTGACAATGAGGTACAGGCCCACATGTGTTTTATAGGGAGTAACCTGCCCCATAATGTAGGTTAATTAGTGAATGTAATGTGATTCATTCTCAGAGTGAGACAAGGGGCAGGATGAGACGTCTCAGCAGCATTTATTTTATTTGAAAAGCCAAACTACATTATCTAAGTGCAGTAGTGAGTGTACCACGGGGCATGTCTGTCAAGTAAATTTACATACAGGAGCAACAGACACACACACTGACGCAGTAGAGGAGGCTTTCCTGTAACAACAAAACCAGCTGAGCTTGTGTTGCTGTATGAGACAGTGTTAGCTCTGGCTATGTGAGACAACACAAAAAGCAACGTGAACAAATGGTTTCCCACATCCACCCTGCTACTCTGGTTATTTAATCGGCTTCAAATGAGGCTCAACGTTCAGTTTCTCTTGACTGTCCCTCAATATTAAACATGCAACATTGCTGCAGCCTGTGGATCTGCAACAGATGCTGCTAGCCACATCAGCCACTGAACGTGTTAACGCCAAATTCTACAGGCTAACCAGCAAGATAGACAATAAAGCAACATTAAAACATAAAAAAAAAAAGTTTGAAGTCAGTATCGATCCATCTTTGAGCTTCAGTGTTGACGTGAATCCTGCTTTGCTTTGACCCTCAAAGCAGTATGAAACAAAACGATTAGTGCACACATGAAGCATCTAGGACTGCCTTCCATGCAGTGGACAAGACGGCTCCAAATGCAGCTACCCAGGCTCTAACATGTTCCTGTTAATAAATATTAATAAATATCTGGGAAAAAGACAAACGAATGAAGCATTTCTGTTGCTTTCCATTAATCATTCCCAAGAAATATTTCAGAATATGCTGGAAAAAAGTCAGTGGATCATCACTTATAGGTCACCTTGGATGAACAGAAAAAGTAAAGAGAGGCGGAGAAACTTAATCAGTGTCAGAGTACTGATAGAAAAACATCATAGGAAGCACCAAAGAAGGAACCGCTGTGTTTTTATGCATGTGTGTTGGTCACTCACTGTCCTTTAAATCTCTCTTCCTCTGTAGTCTTATCTCCCACCATGATCCTAATCATAATCTTGTAGACATAACTCTCAAAGCCCTGTCTCAGCCTCTTTTGTTGTCTTTCTTTCCCGATCCCCCCTGCTTTCCTGAGCTCTCATTACTTGTTAGTGGGGAAAAAAATCCCCCCCAATAAACCTCATACCTCTCATCTCCTCCTCTCTCTACTTCCACATCCACCACCCCATCATCCGACCATTAATTTACTCGTCACCTGGCACCTCACCTCTTCTCTTTATTCGCTCAGTCAGTCTTTCTTTTCTGCATCTGTGCTTTCATTTCCCTTCCTTTTGTTTATCTCATTTTCTTTTCTAGTTTTTACATCGCCTTGCTTTCCAGCCGAGTAGCAGCAGCACATTGAACAGAAGGCGAATAAGTCTGTCTCCCTCCGCCCGTCTCCACGTCTCACCCTCAACATCCCCGCTTTGCTGTCGTCTTTGCTTCTACCCCCCTGTATCTGTCTTTCTCCATGAATCCCCCCATTTGTTTGTATCCTCACCTCTATTCACCTGTTCTATCTCTGTCCCCCTCTGTCCATCGCTTTTATTGCTCTTTACAGCTCATAAAATACAAAGGGAGAGGGGGAAACTAAATAAAGAGACAGAAATGTATTCGGAAGGGGAAACCTTAATAAACCAAGAGTGTTTGGCGACTGTTAATAGTGTTGCTCTGCTGGCCAGCCAATGTCCCAGGTGTGATTAAGCAAACTGTCAGCGTATGGGAAAACGGTAAGCACTGAATTTCCTGTTTATTTCCCAGCTTTCTTCCAGTAATCAAATGTTTCACCAGTTTCTCCAGGAAGTAGACGGAGTGGACCCCAATGAGAGAGGCAGATGGCCAAATATTTACCAAGGAGCATCTTTCCTTACATTTTCCCATCATATGCCAGGTGTATATTTCAACATGTGTCACTTTTAGTTTGAACCTTATATCTAATAAAATGTTACACTGATATTTAACATTTTATGCCAAAATACAACAGTTGGTAAAACTGCTTGTTTTGTAGGGCTGTGTCAGCTGTTATGTGTGTCCTGGGCCCACCTGATGGGCCTGATGACTGTATGTCAGAGGACATGATTCATGCTGGAAATGACCGCTGAGTGGGTGATGGCATTCACATGAAACTGCTTATCAAGCCAGAGGGGCCAGTCACAGTAGGTTAGCATAATCAGACCACATTAAACAGCAAATATGTTCAGTTCCCCCAGTTTACTTTTATGTTCTGAAACCTCTCACCAAACGTCTGAAGGAGTTTTCACACTCAGCAGCATATTCAGATGTCAGAACAGCTTTTGTTCTTGCAGAGCAGGACATGCACAGCGCTTCCTCTTTCCAGTTGTACTCACTTCAAATGATTTCACATTTGAAAGCAGAGAGCTGAGAAGCTGCTGGAGCTCAAGATTCAGCTCTGAGAGGTGCTTCGTAATGTCCACCATGGAGGTCAAATCACACAGACGCTTGCAATCATTGAGTTTCCACATCAGGTTTTCCTTCATCTCTATGAATGATTCCAGACAAACTGACACTTTGGAACAATTTAACTTTGGTAGCAGCTCCACAGCAGCAACAAGGCTCTCCTTTACAAAACACAGTTTCTGTCATAATGTGGCCTTGTGCAAGCTGCTTGTTTGGCACCTAAACTCCAACGGACAGCATTAACTTTTTTTTGGTCCCTGCAACTCATCTAGTTATCATGTTTGTAGCTGTATCTAGTTTTGTTGACATTTGCCACGATGCGCTGACATTATATCAACGCTACATGTGTAGCATTCAGGGACCACTCAGAGGAACATGTTAGCCTACCTTTTTATGTTATTTTCTTTGTCGCTGAAAAAAACTAATTGCTTTTTTGTATTTAGAAATTCCTTCCCAGGCAATTAGGGATGTCTTACTAAGAGTGGTGAAAAGGGACTTGCAGTAATCAATACAGGAGGAGATAAGCACTTGTATAATCATCTACATACATTGGATCTGTGTTGAGCAATGTTCCTTTAAAGGAGTGAAACAGCAGTGAACCGAAGAATTTATTTGCTGGTCAAGTCAAAGCAACTTAAGGCCTAGTCCATAGAGAGTCTATGAAGAGGGTTTGGAACTTGCTGAAGGCTTGCGACAGGGCTGCAGGACTCGGGGCCAGCTTCTGAGAGGCTGCTAGGGGAGCTGGTGTAGCCAGGAGGCTGCAGAAACACAGAAGACATTAACCTCAACTCAGACTCATTCACAGGAGAGACATCAGGCTCAGACCAGAAAACTCAGGAACAGATGAGGCCACCGGCAAGTCTGCTCCTGGGTCTCATCTGTCATCAAAACAGGGACTGGAGAGATGTCGGCTGAGACCAACACAGTGCTGGGCACTGGAAAATCAAGAATACTGGGAAGGGGGACCTCCATGGAGCTGGACAGTGAGACCTCCGCAGAGTTGGACAGTGGGACCTCCATGGCAGTAGACAGCGGTGAGGCTGAGGAATTGGGCAGTAGTGAGGCATGATGTCAGAGGGACATCTTCTGAAGGGCTTCCCAGAAACCCGGTCTCTGGCAGGATCGGGTAGGGAACTGGCTAGTTCTGTGTTAGTGAGCCAACTCAGGAACAGGACCTGGCTAGAGGATAGCAGGCCGGTGGATACCTGACTCAGGAGCTCAAGCTGGCAGGAGTCTAGCAGCCTGGTGGCTCGACTCAGGAGATGGAGGTGGCAGGAGGTCAGAAGGCCGGAGGAATTCTGACTGGCTGCTAGCAGTCCAAACCAGCAGGCTGGATAGCTGGCTGAAGGCCATCTTGCTTGTGGCTAGCATGCTGGAGACTGGCACAACTGAAGGCTATCTGGCTGAAAGATAGCAGACTGGAGGTTAGCAGGATGGATGCTGCAAAGATACAGACTGGTAGCACACAAAGAGAAGACCATGAACAATAACAACAATTTGGTTAGATTTAGCGGAAAGATCAAGGTTTTATTTAAATGACTACTTCAGTAAAGGTTAGAGGACTGTCATCGTCAGGGTGACAATAACAATCACTTGGTAAAGATTAGGAAAGAATCATGGTCATGGTTAAAAGAGACCATTTAGGGATTTTGAGCTTTCGAGTTGTTTAAAAGCACATTTGACTTACGGGATTTGAATTACTGGTTAGTAATTGGTCGAATAGATAGAAAAATGTGATTATTCTTTAAATTGTATTTCAGTATTTTTTAAGTATGTTGCTCAACTTTTCTTCCCAATAACATCTGCCATTCCCTGAAAATCCACAAAAGGTGTTACATGAAGACAAGTATGCCAAAAGTAATATATAGGGCAAAAGGTAGCTCAAGTGCCTCTTGGTCCATGTTGTGATTATCAATTTTCACATTTTCTAATGAACTCTGCAGATTTTAGAGGCCTGATAGTGATGTTTTAGCTAGTATTTAGCACTGATGTTCAAAAAGCAGCCTCCCAATCAAGGCACGGTTCAACTCTGCAATGAAATCTGGGTCAGTTGTAACAAAACATGCATATTTGTGTGGTGTACAGCTGCCCATAGACAGCATCTGTAACACTGAGCAGTTTAGTTATGAATATTTACTAAATCATACTAAAACATCATATTAAAATGAACAAAGTGGTCAATTTTTGACTTCTTAAAATGTCTGAAGAAGCCTTATCCACACACACACACACACACGCACACACACACACCAGCCAAGTGTTTAAGGGGGCATGAGGCCAAGCCAGGGGAGGTAGAGACAGAAAGACACACAGAGACAAACAGTTAGAGAAATATCTGTCAGGAGAAATGTATACTGTGAAATGTATCCTTCATCCAATATCTAATATCTTCAAAACGTCTGAAGCTCCTATACTGAATATGACAACTAACTGCCAAGATATCATTGTTTGGCCCATGTGACAAATAGAGCCTGGTTATTCGTTTCAGATAACTTTATATTCAACAGAGACAACAAAAGAAATAGAAACGTCTGAAAGCTGCTCAGATAAATGCAAAACAAAAACATACATCTGCCTGCAACATGCGACAGATTACCGCACCAGTACACTCCATACTGTCCAACTGAGACACTGATACTATGCTATACACCTCGAGTGACTGCTACAGATCACATTACATTTTTATTTTTATACTCTGTGTTTGAGAGATCCACTCATGTTCATATATTGGTTGCGTGGGCCGCAGAGGGCCTGAAAACACCCAGGAAAACACTCTTCCGTTCACCAGATATGCACAGATAATCCAGACAAACTTTGTGACAGCATTCTGCAGTGAAAGTACTTTCTTTTTTCATCAAGTCCATTTAGGGTCTTGACTGACTGATTAAAAACAAAAAAACATTTCCTGAAAGATAATTCATTCATTAAACCGCATTATGAATCTGTCAGCTTTCAACACTTCACCTCTTCATGCATGGAAAAATCAAAACAAAGTTTCAGATGACATTAATATAAATAATTTGGTACTTGACTTTGCTCATATGGCTTTATATCCTCTGGTGGTCTGTGAGCTCAGAGAGAAATAGCATCACTCAGGACTGAAAACCTCTGGGCTTGGGAGAAGACTGAGTCCACATCCTCGGGTGATCTGCTTCTGTTGTTTGAATGGCAGCGTGCTCGTCTGCTCAACGAACTGAAAGAGGAAACGTTAGACTTTACATTAATAGAGGCTAGGTGTGATTGTACCCTAAATCAGTGGCCATTCCTTTCACACTGCCCAGTTTACTGCTATGTATGTACTACCGAGTATCTCTAGGAATCATGTCATGATTGTATGATTTTGCTAGTCACAATTTGCAGTAGTGTGCCCTGTATGCAGTGATGTGAACAGTAACAGTGCTGAGACTGTTGTGATGTAGCATAGACTGGCATGTAGCATTTCTGAGTCCTGGCGCTAACCTGCTATTAATATTTGCTTTTTTATTACCTGGAACCATCATTTTTACCTAATCTTAACCAATTTGGCTAATTTTAGCCATATTTTAACCATAGTTTGTATTTACCATAATCACAATCACAAGTGAGAAATTTTTTGGCAATGGATGTTAAAAAGCTTTGTCATCGAACTTAATCTGGGGTTTTGCAGAATGATCCAATACTTGCATTTGTGTCTGGCGAGTGGGTTACAAAACTATGTGCAGTAATGGGTGCAGCCATTAACAAAGCTGGGAAATGCACTGGCAGCGGCTGAAAAGAGCCTCTTGTGGTGCGCAGTGATGTACAGGTGTGCTCAGAGTGCGGTCAGCACAAAGTGACACGACTGTCCAATGTGATTACAGGTGCTACAGAATATACTTCTGACCATAGCCAACCACACCCGTTAAAGGTTCGAGATGTGGAGGTGAATAAAGCTACAACTTCCAACCAAGTCACTGCAACAACACTTTTCAACTTGCTATTTACTCAAAATTCATAAATCAGTCATGCTGGCAGCTGCTCATGCCACCATCCCAGTTCAAATGAAGATAGAGAATAGCTGTCATCCACATTACGTATTTGGAGCAGCAAATGTTCTCATGAACTGTGACTGCAGTGTTTTCTAGCCCAACAACACTTCTAGGGTCACCAGGATGAGGTTGGAGAGAGTAAAATGGGTAAAAATAAATACCTTTTCTTTTTTATTATTATTATTATTACTGCCCATCTGTGCACATTCATCCTTGTATGTCAGCCTGGAAAATTACCACCAAAAATAGCTGTTGATGCACCTCTTGCAGTTACTGTATCTATACAGGTGCATACAGCAAGCATTGGTTTTCAACATAGGAATAAATATCCAGCAGAGCAAAAAGCCTTTCTTGTCCCAGAATTCCTTCTGACCTAAATAGGCCAATATGGATACTCACTCCATTTTTCTCCATTGAACACCCCTCTGCCAGGGCCTGTCACGCACAGTTAGCCCTCGATTGACTCAAGGCTGGATCCTGCTGGATGGAGCTAGGCGAGAGCTAACTACTATTTCCTCTCCGCAATTTAGAGTCCACTGAACCCATTCGACTGGCGCCACCAATGCTGATCTAAAGGAGAAGATTTGGAGAAATTCGGCGAGCAACCCTTACAACTAACAAAGCCCTCCTACCACCCCGCATGCACAAATACACACACAGATTAGCAAACTGGATGAACCAGGAGATCAAATTGTACAACTGAATCTTTGCCTCTGACTGAATGTGCAAAACAAGCGGTGTCTTTACTTTTTGTTGTTTTGACATTCCCTCAAGTTGTCTAAATACCTCTTTTCCACAGATGCACGGGCTTGGAAACACCTGTGTTTGCCATCTGACCCGGCTCTGTGACCCTGTACTCTACACAGCTCTTCCACTGTGGGAAAGAAGAGAGTAAAAACAGTTGTAGCCCCTCTCAGCCATAAATGTTGTTTTGAAAAATTTGAGGGCATTGGCCATTTTTTGAGCTTTTCATAAGGTCACCAAAAGGAAGGACTGCATGACCAAACACCAGACCATCTGCACTGTCTATGATGCTGATTCAACAGTGTAAAAAACAGTGATGCGCATGCAGCCATAGCTGAAGACCTTAGTGGCATTGACAAATGTCCAGAGATTAAACCCAACACGGTGTGCGGATACATTGTATACCACTGAGGTTATTGGCATTGGCAGTGGAATTGGTGCTGTGTTTAATTTGTCATTTCCATTCAAGAAAACGGTGTCATATGCTCTGATGTTCAAACGCAATAACACTATAATTTCATTATTATTACAACACAAAGATGCAAGCTGTGGCTGCTTTGAATTCTGGTCCACTGAGACTGTCGTCGGTGAAATTACTATCACAGCTTCGGCTCCGATGGATGCTTTATGACTAAATGGCAGCTGCAGGAAGAAGCCCTTTCTCTTTTCCCTTTATGTTTGGTGTTGATGTTTTAGTAAATGAAAATGTTTTCTGCATTCAAACTAAATTGTAGTCCCACTGGAAGTATATGTGCTACTGTAAGTCAGTCCTTTGTCATCCTTTTACTCCGACTGTGGGACATTCATTTTTTCTTTTACCATCAAAGATGTAGAGGATGCACTCACGCTACACTTTTTATGACTTACAGTAAATCCATAGTATACTCACACAGCATCACATAATTGTCGTTGGAAGAAGCTGATTTTTAATGTTGCACTATTAACAATGGGTTATATTACCACGTGCAGTATACAAGGAGTTGCTTGTTGTGATGAACCCACAGGTAATTATCTCCAGACAAAACAAGGATCTTTCACCTCATTGTTTTGGTTTTAGGGTCCACAGCTGTGTTGTTTAGGTTCAGTCTCACTGCTCTCATCAGCATCATTTCCAGCAGCAGCATGCCACTGTTTATGTGCTAGCCACTTTGCCTGCCAGCACTTAAGAGCAGACAGGTTAGCAGCTAGGGAACAAAAGTCAATAGCAGACTTGCATTCGTCAGGAAGCCAGAAACACAACTTCAAATGAGTGCTATGTTGTTCCGTAACTCCTGGATGTGTGAATAATTAACTGCTTGCTAACACGTTAGCCAGAACAACTTTATAAGGTGATAATACATAAGATCAAAGTTATGTTGTTGTGCTGCCCCCATGTGACCAAACAAACACAAATAATGTAAATTTTAGGAAGTGGAAAAATAAAAAGGATGTTTTTGGCATGTTTGCTTTTATTCAATAGCAGGCGACACGTAGAGGCAGACAGGAAACGAGGGGAAAAAGGGGGGAGAATAAGATCCAGCAAAGATCCCTGGCTCGATATGTGGCATGCATCTTAACCATTCAGCTATCAGAGCACTCCATAAACTAGATTAATACTTTTCTGAAAGTATACTGGGCTCTAAGAGTGTCATGTCTAACATAATATGCTTAAATCAGAATCACTGCCCACACCTCTTATTTTATTGCAGACTATGTGCAAGTGAAACAGCCTTTCAGAGTGAATATCAGGATTCATGTCCTGCGATGTGGACTGAAAATGGAAATAGACGTATATAGATTTGAGCCTTTTCTCCGAATTTTGTCAAGAAGCCCATGCATCTAGTCTTCGTGAGCAAAGCGCAGACAATAACACAAAGCAGACCAGAAAAATGCGAGAGAGAATGTGTGAGGGGAAACAATTGAGAGGGGTAAAAAGTATGACAGAGAGAGTGAATCTTCCCTCCCTCCTTTCAGCGTGCAGCTGGGTAAGAGGTGCTGGGAAGCATAAATGGTTTATACCTGCATGCAGCCTACAGTAACTGACTCCAATCTGAAGAGGGGGGAAGAGCACACGGGCCTCGGCCTCCAAATCTCATTTGGCTCTGGGACCTGAGGCCTGACTCGCTGATAGGAAAAAAGTGAATAACAGCAGAGAGAAGGGGAGGAGGGAGACGAGACGGTGGAGGTAAAAACGGAACCGAAAACGAGGGTAAAATAGTGTCAAGGATATGGTGGAGCTCAGCGCGACGAGGAGAGAGGGAAGGGATGGGAGGAAATGGTAGGAAATTGCAGAAATATTCATGGGAGGAGGAGGAAGGTATGAAGGTAGAAGAGACAGAGTGAGGGAGCGAGGGAGTGATAACGGGATACATCTTCAGGCCAGGATGGATTGAAAGAGTAAATAGAGGTTAAGGAGGGATAAACTGAGAGATAGCGGCTTGTTCTGAGCACAGACAGAGAGATGTGGAACATCGTAAAGGTAAAGAGTAAAGAGTGGCGTGTAACGAGGAAGAGGAATGATGTGGAAAAGATCGAAGAGAATGCAGTGTGAAGAAAGAGATGGGAAGCGGAGAATAGGAGAGAAGAAAGTGTTTGAGAAAAGAGAGGAAGACTGACGACAATCTCCGGATGTGTGTGTGTGTGTGTGAGAGAGAGAGAGAGAGAGCGAGGGAGGGATGAAAATGTGTGTGAGAAGCATAGAGCGAGGGAAGCGAGTGTGACTGATTCGGCAGAGGCAGCAGTAAAAGGTTCCTCTAATACAGCGGGTGGTGAGGGGATCGGAGCGAAGAAGCCTGAAGGATACACTCTGTTAGAGGAGAGGGTGAGGGGAAAGGAGGAGGGCGACAGAGATCCAGAGTTGAAAAAGTGGAGGGGAGGAGGAGAGACAGTTTTCCCCGGGTTCTTCTTTACGTCTCCTCCTAGTCCTCTCTTGTTTGAAACACGCCAAGTCTTCCCTTTCTATTCCTCTTTCTCCCTTTTTGCATCTTCCCCCTTTCTGCCCTTAAATCCTCCTCCTCTCCCCTTTCTCCTTATTTCTTTGGCATTTTGCTTTTTCTGCTGCAGTCTGCACACTCATTGAAATGGGAAAAGAGACCTTGAAAGCAAAATGTCTTTTCAATAAAACAGGATGATCAAAGAGAGGAGAAAGAAGGACTCTGGTCCGGACATTTTAACTGTAAACCATGTTGCATCAATTCATAACCACAAGGGACCGCATGCCAGTAGAGCACTTAAAGGAACTTCCACTCCCCCTCCCACCACTTATCATATCACACCCCCCCCCTCCTGTCACTAACGCTGACTCTAACAGGCATCATCTGCGAGGTAACTCTGTGCTACCTGTTGCAGAAACACAACACAAAGATCAGAATCAACTTTTTGGGTGGTGGCCTTTGCTCTCCCTCTATCGCCTCCCCATCCCCCTTTTCCTCCATCCTTCCTCCTCAGCCTGTCCAGACTGGCCTTGGCCCAGCGCCCAGGAACAAGTGCTGGCCGGTTGGAAGACAAACTACCCAATACAGGCTGGGAGCAGATAGAGACGGAGTGGGCGTTGCGTAGTGGGAGGGAAAGGGGGTACAAAAAAAGGGAAGGAGATGGTGGTTCAGAGACAGAGGGAGTTGAGGTAAACCGTGCTGGGGCATTGATTTGCAATTCCAATGAAGCCTGCTTACAGTGAATTACACACCGATGCACTCTGACTTAAGTGTGCATAAATAATCACGCCCAGCTCTGCCCCGTAATGGATGGTCCTACCGTAACAAAGTTAGTGAGGCTGCCTGCCATGGAACAACATAAACATTAAAACCATTATGAGGAGTGCCAGGGTGGATTAAGATTGAGGGGGGACATGAGGGGATCCTGACATGTCTTAGCTGTGGTACCGTGGTTATGAAAAGACCAGAGGAGTTCTGTGCCTCTTTTGAGATTGGAATTTTTAGTTGTAATTTACTCTTCAATAATTAATCTTAGGGCAAGCCAATTAGTTCATTAACTCCCATCTGTGACAAAATCCCTGCATATAACATCATCATCTCAATTTGGTTGCAAATTTCCAGAATGTGTATCACCTATATCATGCAGTGCAGTGGTTAACACTGTGGTCTTACAGCATGTGTGGATTTGGCATCATCCCACAGTCCAAAGACATGCAGACTACAACAAGTCCTCCAAATGAAACATCAAAACGTGCTGTTTTTTCTGACCCGATGTCTCTATCAGCAGGACATCATAATTTGTCCGGGCCCTTCCAAACCTCTTGAAAGTCTCTTTTCAGATGTGGCAATGCTTTGGTTAAAGTTTGGTTAAGTTCAGGCAAAAAAAACCAAAACGACTTGGTTAGTTTTAGGGCAATTTCATGACTTTATTAAGGTCAGGGGGCGCATCTTCATCATCAAGGTTAAGATGAGGTGTTTGAAACAGGAAATGAACAGCAGGCTCCTGTGGTAAAGACACATTTTTTGTTGACCCATCCATCCTTCCTGTTTGGAGTCTGTCGCTCTATAAAATCTTACTTCCTCCTTTGCTCCCCTCATAGTTACCACGGTTGCTAAAGAGCTTTGTCACTTGAGTGTAAAAATATGACGCTTTGGGGAACTTCCTGAAATGACTGATGCCTTTGTTCTTCAGAGGACAGTTTTGCAGATTAGCTTAACACTCAATTCTAAATTGACCATAGGTGTCGATGTCGGTGTCAGGAGAGCCCAACTGACAGAGGGCATGAGCACAGTACAAAAAGTTGGAGAGATATGTGAGGAGTCATCGATCAGGCCTGTCACGACTCGGGAAATGCTGGGTTGGACCCAAATGCAGACAAGCAGAGAGGCAGGATGATTTTAGTGATTTACTGATAGAGGCTTACAGGCAGGTATCGATACAGGTGGGTAGACTGGCAGGTTCAGGTTAAGTTTGAGTGGCAGAAGCTCAAATCAAAAACAGAAGGCAAGAAATCTAGCAATAAATACCTGGAATACCCCACCAGTCAAGTAGAACTGAAGATGCCTAGAATGAACTGGGAAGGGTCCAGCTAAGTATCTGCAGGGGCTGATGAGGAAATGAGATGCAGGTGAGGAGGTGGGTGAGAAGGTCAAGCATCTGCAAAGTAGAGGAGGGAAGTGGGAACAGGTGTGTAGATGGGTGGAGCAGTCAAGTGATGTCAAAAGGAGGGACAGTGTGAGGGCATCTGGTGGATGGATGGTAAATGGCAATGAAAGGACCCGGGGAACTAGAACTGGGGCTGAAGAGGACGGACAGGGGAACAGACTGTGATAAGAACCCATCACAATGTTGTCATTTTATGGGGGCAGTCATGCCATGAACCATATGGAAGCCGCCATAAGCCATGAAGTCAAGCTGAGGATGTGGATGGACGTGATGTGGAATGAGATTCCTGATGGGCTTGGTGCAGGGATGTACAGGATGTAAATTGGGTGGAGCTGAGCTGCATCGATCTCGCACCGAAGCTGACAGCAAGAGAAAGGAGCAGGTTTAAAGTTTGACAGCAGCAAGATAGCTGGATCACAGAGGTCGGATAAAATCTGATTGGTTGAAATATAAAGTGTGGAAACCTTCGGTCAGCTGTTTGGGTAAGAAACAGAAAGGAAAAATATAATTATATCAAGTTAGCATGAGAATGATGCCTCTCACTGACGTTCGTATGTCAGCCCTGCCATAGACTGGTGACCTGTCTATCATATACATGAACTCCCACCAAATGTGTGCCATGATAAGGAGGAAGTCCACAAAATGGATGAGCAGACCATCCTATTATCTTTGAGAGAGCACTCAAACGATGGTATAACAAGTGTCACGTCTTTGTATCCCCAGATTTTACTCATATTTTGGAGAAATTCAGATAACTGTCGACTCTGTCCAAGCTGAACATAAAATGCAATGGCATGCAAACCTCTGCTGGTGCAAGCATTTCATTTTCGTATCGTAATAGTGGAAAATGCTTTTCAAAAGGACATGTTCAAATCTGTGTCTGCATCTGGATCCAAATCAGTATGTGTATAGTGTTAGATAACTGTTGAAGATACATGTTCCAGATATTTTTCCATTCAAATACAGATTTCTATGAGAAAATAGCAAAAGTATTTAAAAAAAAGTATTATGACAATAATTCTTTCTTGTATCTACATGTTGGTCCAGAGCTGCACCAAAACCTGGATCTCTGCCTTTACCGCTCATTTTAGGCTCATTTCTGCATTTTACTTATTTTCCCTAAAAAAAATATCATACAATTCAGTTTCACATGATTTCCATCTAGACTTTGTGTCCAAAACTTTCCACCAAAAGATGTTTCCTGCCACCAGAGGAGATTTTCACAATATTTCACAATTTACAATAAAAGCAAAGGAAACACAAAGGTAATAGAAAGACTGGGAGAAAATGCAAACGAGCTGCTGTTTATGATCAAGAGTGGTTCGAGTCAGTAAAATAAATAAATAAACTGCTGAGAGTTTGTGCTACAAAACATATGTTTGAAAATGATACTTTCTGACATTTTTGTACAAATGAATTTTTTATATTCTTTTTTTTCTCCCACTTTCATCGTCAACAAACAGCACTTCTTTAACAAAAACAATATTTATGGCCTTCCTTCCCACCACAGTTCATTCAAAAATCTGTTACCACCACTTTCCAGACATCTAACAAACAACCTCCTTTGCGGAGGCAGTGACCGAACATCCTTAGTCCGTTCCTCGACACACGCGGTGGAGAAAAAAGTAAAACACTCCACGACCCTCTTCATACATTGATTCCAACAAGTCAACGTTCAGCAGTTTTAACACTTGTCATTTTCTCACCTACAGTAAGCACTTTTTTGAGACAAAGCATTTCTGAATGCTGTAGCTGTGGGATACAAGCCGGCTGTGTCGGCTGAGTGCTGACAGGCAGCCAGCCAGTGTCTTAGCTCGCAGTGTTAATGTGAGTGTAATCTCCTCTATTCACAGTGGTGTTGCATGCAAGCAGGCATGTGTTGTTAACAGGCCCCTATGGAGTGCGAGCCAAAGATTAGCGTGGCGAAGGCTTGTTGTACACAAAGACGGCACTGCAGCCAGACAGCAGACAGAGTGGCTTTCTACACGTCCACGAGATGCCCGGCCAACAGCAGCGAAGAGCAAGGAGAGAGAATGAGAAGGAATGATCCATGGGAGCAGAGTGGGATGAAGAAAAACATGAGAATGGAGATAGGAGTGGTGGTGCCAGGGTCAGTGGAGGAGATTAAGGGTGGCAGGTGAGAGGAATATTGCATATTGGTGCTGCTGCATTGACAATGTTGCCATCGCCTGATCATTCCCTCCACTCTATAGTGAAAGACAGGATGGAAGGAGTGTGAGAACAGATGGAGAGAGCAGTGATGGATGGCAGGTGGATGGATGGACGGCACTAAACGGTGCCATCAGTCAATGAATTAACAGCCCGCGATGAGCCAGCTCGCCAGTCAGCGTGTTAACGCAGGAGTTTGTTTGCCGCCGCTGCCAGCGCTCAACCCAGCCATGTTTGTTTGAGTCGAGGAGCGGACACCGATGAGAAGACAGAGAGGGGGAGGACAGGCTAAAACAACAGAGCAGAGAGATGACGTGTAGGACGGTCAGCACAATTCTAAGATCGAGCCAAAAGGTTTTATGCTTTAGCGGTGCAGAAGTCCTACGAACAGCGAGTAGCCTACATGCCGGTACTGCAACACACTGGGACTAATTGTCACATGTTTTTTTCATCCAAAGAAAAGAATGACTTCATCTATTACATTTGCTGAATTTACAAGAGGAGACAAATAATTAAGAATTAGTCGTAGACAGCGTTTCAAAAAGTTTACTCCTAACACTACAACTCACAAAAGTGTGAGTTTACCTCACAGGATGTGGGAGTTGCTGGTCTATTGCTGCTCGTCGCTCATTGTGTGAGTTTGGAGTTTTAGCACATTAGCTCAGATCCGACTTAACCCTTTAAAACACCAAAGTCACACGATGACACAAAGTAACAGATCAAGACAGCAGCAGACCAACAACTTCTGTGTTCTGTGAGGTAAAATTGCTATTTTTGTCAATGGAGTCTGGTGGCTGCGAGCAGAGCAACACAACAGCTGTTTCTGGTTAAACAAAAAGGAATTTACTCTGACAAACAGGCCTGTCTCTGTAGGGATCCTTTCCATGACATTATCAGATACTCAGAATAACAATCTGAGCCTGTCAGCGGCAAAACAAACACCTTGAGTGTACTTTGACAGGCACCAACTGAAAACCACTTTGTTATGGTAGAGAAGCGCTAGCGTGCCGCCCATTCAGTGTTTATTTCTTCAGTTGAATACAGGTCGACCGTGAGGTTTGTTGATAATGTGAATACTTTTCATGGAAAATGAAAGATATATACCACAAAAGAAATTCCCTTCACCTCAATTGTAAAAAATCTCATGGCCTGATATCTCCAAAACTTAAATAAACTTAATGTAAAAACTATCGCAAATTCATACATAAGACAATACATTTTTTGACTACTAATATCTGTGCCTGTATAGTCACAGATAGACTGTAAAGGGCTGATGTCCCTGCTGAACCCACTCAACACTTTAAAACCTTGTCATTTGTGCAGAGGTGGCTGTTTATACTTCACAAACTGAAAGGAGAAATGAGAGTAAGTTTCCTGCCGTCTCTGATCCACTCTCATTTCAGGTTGGAATTTAAGAGAATCCAGTTGTAGATCTGTGTGATCCACGCCGGCGCCAGGTTACTTAAGGATAGTATTTTCCCATTGTGACCCTCTGTAAGTCGCTCTGAATCTCTCTCCTTCGTCTACCTCTGATTGAGCCATTAAGCCAGCCAAGCCAGCTGATTAATATACTGCGTGTGTCAGGCTAAATTGATTCATTGCAGTAAATGATTTGATGAGGGGTCAGTCCACAAATCTCCCAGAACTAATGTGAAGCTAATGGCAAATGACAACAGGATCCAGCTAAACACTAAGACAGCCTGTGTCTTCAAGGTCAGAGGAGTGAGTCGATGCACAGTTTGGGGGAAAAGCGAAAGTTGGGGATTGCAACCAGAAAGGTGAGTTCTGCAGTTAGGGAAGCGGTTCTGCATCGAGCGGTAATGACAGCTGAAGAAAAGGAAGCTCCAAGGAATCTCATTCAAGGATTGTTTCCCCTAAATAATAAAAAAACAGATTGCATAATTGCAATAATACATAATTGCAAATACATATTTTTAGACATGCGGAAAGTGTTGTTCTCTCAAGGCTTTCAGCCGTCACCCCAATACAATGATGAATGAAATGTTGTCTTTTGTGCTCAAATCATAGAAAACTGACTTTTGAAAAGATAAACATGTGCTTTCAAAAATATGTCTGGTTTAGTTTGGATATTTCTGTCAATAGTTTTCACTGAAATTATGACTGCAGTAACTAACAATACTGTTTGGTGTATAAATGTTAGCAAATTGAAAAATACCCATCACAAGTTCGCAGAAGCCAAGCTGACGTCATCAGATTGTTGCTTTGTCCGACCAGCAGTCCAAAACCCAAATAATCAGTTTACTATCACATACTGGAAGAAGACAGGAAACGTCTGAGAGGCTGGAAGTCGCTAATTTTGGCATTTTTTCTCTGAAAAATGACTTACACATTTAACAGATTATTAAATATATTAGTATTATTATTATTATGATTATTATACAGAGCAACAGGGGTGATGTCTCTGGGAAAAGCCATAGCTGCTGAGTTTTTCAATGTTTTGATCAGCACAAATAATACATCCATTCACCCTCACATTTACAGCAACACGAAGGTATATGAGACGGATTGAAAATAAACTGTGTGTTCATAGTAATGATGCGACAAGTCACTCAGTGCAACGATGTGGCTCAGCAATGTGTTTTTAATTGTTTTTGGACAACAGCAGAGCACTATGGAGAGCACAGACGAGTCTCAGTCGGCTCCATTCAGTGCTGGTTTAGTTTTATTCATGGGATTTGTTCACAGTGAGAAAAAAAAAGAGACTTTTCCTTTAAAAGTACTTATTCATGGAATAGTATACTTTTATAAGACCTAAATATAGATGCAAAATATGTCCTACAATCTATTTTATTATACTTTATAGATCCTTTGATGTCAAAGCTATTAGGCAAAATGGGATTTTCAGATTTCCAACTAAATGCACATATGTTTTCCAGTAACGTGAATGCGAGGAGCCAGAAAATGGGAGGCAAAAATGGAAAATGCATGAAGAAGAGAAAATGCGACAACCTCTAAATTGGAGCGATATGGGGATGGGTGTATACAGACACATCTAAACCCGCTGAAGCCTTCCCTTTTTCCAGTCTGCAGCCCCGCGCCGCTCTCTCGCTCTCCCATGGAGCCGTAACTTTCATGTTTTTCGAGTGCGACTCGGCGGCTCTGTGTGGGCGGTCTGAGTGTGCGGCCCAAACCCTCGCAGGAGGAAACAACATCAGCCAAATGACGGAATAATTGAATGACCAAATGAAACAGCCTGCACTGCCGAGTGGATCAATAGACTCCACCACTCCCCATTAGGTATTCACTACTACCCCTCTCTCCCTTTCCATCCCCTAATTTCTTTCCTCTCTCTTTTACAATCCTTTCTTTCTCCCTCTCTCCCCCACTCTTCCCATCTCATGCTCTGGCTATCTGTCATTTTGTCTTTTTTCTATTATCGCTCTTCCTCTCGTTCTGTTTCTGTCCTGCCGTCTCACTCTTCACCCCTCTTTCTATCACTCCCACTCTCATTGTCTTTTCTCTTTCTCCTTCCCTCTTTTCTCCATTCGAGTCTCCGTCTGTCCTGGTTTTCTCTCTCCCACTCTTCCTCTATAAAACCCTTTAAATGCTCCTCTCTGCGTCTGCAGTGCCAGTCCTCCTCTCCTTCCTTCTCTTTCTGTCTTCTCATCTTGCATTGCAAACATAGAAAGGCAGTGTTCTGTTGTTTTCAATATTTACTCTGCGTCCACTGAGGGGACGACAAACCAATATATCAAGTCAATATTAGACTTTTATTAAAAAACAGACTTTGCCAAGTCAGTGTGGTCAACCTCATGATGGATACGATGCAGCTTGATTGATGACTCATTCATTGTAGAGCTGATGAATACACTGGTTGTGTATGTAAAACCCTTAACTTGAACTTACTGTGTTGTGACAGCATCTGCTGATCAGAAACTGACAAGAATAAAGCTTTGGGGAAAACAACAGCAAGCTCGTATAATACCAGCTATCAGCGCCTAGAAATCAGCTACTGAGGCAAAGCGGCTTCACTACAAAGTTATTGATATCAGTCTTCCCAGACTTAATATAAAGACTAGTTTCAATGTTTATTCACCTCTCCCGCTGAGAAAACTGCGTTCCACCGCCCTCGTCTTCGCCGCACGCCCTTCCTTCCTTTCCATCACAACCCAGCCCTGTAAATACGAGGCGGGCCTGCATCAGAGATCCCATCTCGGGAGACGGTGGCGTAGTCAGCGAGGCAGAAAGACACTGTTGGATTTCACAAAAGTGGTTAACAGGTGAAGGCAGGGGAGGGAAGAAAGATGGGAAATGGATGAGCAGCGGTGTTTTTCTGTGCTGCCACTCTGAGTGTGTGACCTCAGTCAAGCCTCATGAGCACCTTCATGCATCTACCTGATCAGATGAATAGCGGCCACTGAGGCAGAGTGTCTCTCTGCCTTTTAAGGTACTGTATGTAGGAGTGTGTGTGGTTTTGTGCTGGGACCAAATGTGTTGACAAGAGCAGAAAAAAACTCGACACCTGTGCAAAGAGTTTGGTATTCGGGTGAAATGAAACTTTGTTTATGAATAGGGAAGAACTGATGCTATTACAACATGTGCAGCTTTCAGGGTTTCTTAGTGGTACCATTTCCAGACCAGACAAAAAAGATATGTGCCAGGTGAGCTCTCTGAAGCTCTGATGTTCGTCACGTATATTGTTCACTATGTTGACCATTTTGCAAATGCTAACATTAATTGGCACTAAGCACAAAGTGCAGCTAGGCCTGATGTGAATATCATTAGCTCTGAAGATTTTAAATTGAAGTATTGAATAAATTACTTTTTTTTTTTTGCTTAGTTGTTTAGGGATTACAAAAGTTTTAATAAATCATCCTGGACTGTATCATGAATGTATGTATAGAGTTTCATGGCATTCCATGTAATAGTTGTCAAGACATTTAATTAAAATCACATATTTTACAATCTTGGTGGCGCTGAAGTAAAGATACAGAGATCACTGAAGTCAGCAGGATTGATCCTCTGGGGATCATGAATGTGCGCACAAACTCTCCGGTCCAGGCCATCCAACCAGTGGTTGATGAGCTATATCTGCCTGGACCAGCGTGGTGGAGCGACCAACGATGCTGTCCTCACTTCTAGTGCAGCATCAAACTAACATGAGGTTAAGACTATGCAGCTAGAAGAGCGTCAGCATTTTTTACCTGCAAAGTAAAAACGGTTCCTGTTTTGCTCCCAAAATCCAGCAATCCGTCATCTAACCAGAAAGATCAAACCAGATGACACACGGTATAAAATGCAGCGTCATAGCTGCCAATCTTCTCGGAGGCTGTTGTGTTTGTTTATGGTAATTATAACCTTGTTCCAAAATTAATGTGGTTGTGGTTTATTACCTCCGCCAGCTAACGTGGGATAGGGGTTATGTTTTGTCTGTTTAGCTTGACATCTCAAAATGGATTTGCATGAAATTTTGTTTAATGGTAGGTCGCGGAGGAAGGAACAACTAACTAACTTCACACTGTTTAACCAAAAGTTGTGCTGTATAACACACTGATTCAAACTCAAACAACAAAGGGGCTCTGGAGAGCTCATTTCTCAGTAAGACGTAACCATTCTGAAAGTTGTACTGAGCACATGAAGCATGCTAGTTGTGCCTTTCTCCTGTTGTGTTTATGTGGGAGTTTAAAGAGCCAAAAGAAACTATGACTTCTTTGAATTACCTCTCTGGGAGTACATTTGCCCGTTTCTCCTGTTCATTTTACACTGCAGTATGTCTGAGGCTGATTTTGCATTGTTCTTTCCAGACAGTCTCATTACACTGAATGGCAATTATATCATTAAACCTGCTTTAATTAATTTTGGGGCAATTTGCTTGATCACCACGGCAAGTGTGTTAGCAGGCAGTAACAGTACAGGCAGTGCACAGTAAAAGAATCAGTGCTTTTTCACTAAAAACAGCTGCCTGCTGGAAACAGTGTTAATGAGAGCAGAGACACTGAACCAGAACAGGAAAGCTGTTGGCTGTGAAGCCAAAACAACAAGCTGAAAGATGTTAAAACAGAACTTAGTGGAACTTCAGAGTCAGGTTGTCTGTTGGTTCATCGCTGCATCTGAACCCCTACATTGCCAGCTTTCCATAGTTAACATAAAAATATCGATTAATGCAGGTTTAATGTGATATCTTACATCATGAAATTCCATAATGTTAGAAACTAAATTGGGAAACTATTCCTGCCCAATCAGGAAGCAACTGTCTAAATATTTTACAAGGTTGGCTTTGACAATGGTGCATTTTTGCTTGAAATGCATGACAGCCAACGACCAATCAGCAGCAGTTAGCACCAGCCAGAGCTCGAACAACATATGGGTGAACGCTGGGGTGGCAGGTTGTGTTTTCAGCTTGCAGTGCAGTGATTGAGGCCACCTGTATATTTAAACATCTGTCTTCAAACAACTGATTGTTCCTGCTGCTGTAATTGTTTCCCCCAGCCACTTTGTTCGTTACTTTGCATACAGAGCACAGAATTTTGCTGTGACTTTACCTCTGTTTTTTTAGCTTGAGTAAGGACAGCTAGAAAACCAACGGTAAACATTTGTCCTCAACCACCTGAGGCCCCAGCCTATGAAGCCTTTTGTTTTTTCAAATCTATCTCAACAGCACTAAATTTTACTAATTAGTCGCTTCTCTAGTTTGAATATACAGGATGCTACTTAGTGCACACCTGATCTTTGAGATGTGATGATTAAAAGGAAATCACCTGGTGTTTGACTGTGTTGTACAACCCCACTTCCAAAAAAAAAAAAAAAGCTTTCTGATCCTTTCTGACTACTACTACTGACTACTCAACTGACAGCAGCAAAGACAATATATTTAATGTTTGACCTCATCAGCTTCATTGATTTTTGTAAATATCTGCTTTTTCTCAATTTGATGCAGCAACATGTTTCAAACAAGTTGGGACAAGAGCAACAAAAGACTGGGGAAGTGGTGAAATGCTCCAAAAAACACCGGTTTGGATCATTCCACAGGTAAACAGGTTGATTCATAACAGGTGATAGTATCATGATTGGGTATGAAAGGAGCATCCTGGAAAGACTGATGGAGTGAGGTTCACCACTTTGTGAACCCATGATTGGATAAAGGAAATGAATACCTGGGCTCAGGAATAGTTCTTAACCATTTGTATCCCTTCATTTGCAAATGATTGTTTTTATTTTTTTTAGACAGCATCTAGATCTTTTGGGGGAATTGGGGAATAAAAATCTCTTTCAGCACTTAAATAATCATATTTTTCTTTATCGCTGACAGTTCTGTCACAATAGTAATTTTCTATAATAATCTAGAGAATACAGCACACTGCATTGTGGGAGTGTTTGCAGAAAGTGGGGTGTGGCATGGGCACTGCTGTTTATGTTCCATTTTTCAGGGCACTCTATAGTGGCTAAAATTCACAATCAAAATTCAGACACAGGAATGAAATGGCAGACAGTAAATATGGTGCACTATATAGTAAATGGGCACAGCCTTAGACTGAGAGGCTGAGGAGAGCAGACAGCATTTATCTGACAGGTGAGTACAGAGTGATATTATTCAAATCTTCTCATGTTCCATTGTTGTTACAGAAATGTGTCAGAATCCACAGGAAGCCACAGGACAGAGTCTGCACTGATGTATGGATGAACATACAGGGTCTAATCACCTTTTACAGTTATTTTGCAAACTGGGGAATTTCCTTTTTCTTCCAAACACACATTCTAAAGCATCAGTCACTTCTGTCACAACAGTGTTCGTGGCTTACCTCCATGTTAATCAAGCATTTTTCAGAAAAAGTTTATAGATACATTCAAAACACAAATCATTACAACATGGGGGTAGTTTAGAGCTATAGGGCTTTATTTACTACAGCTCCAGGTCACAATAAGACACACACATGCTCAACTTATGCAAAATGTTTATTTCGACCAAAGCGCAGATTCATTTTTGTAACTGTTTGGTTCAAATTTTTTAAAGGAACTTAATGATACAATGATGTTCTTGATTACTTTGCAAGTTGTGTGAGTTACATGAAAATAATCGTTGTTACATAATATAACAGGGTACATTTTTGAATTCAGCCACCCAACAATCAAACGTGCAAATACGTTTGAGGGGTAAAATACATTACAAGCATTTCATCTGGCACACAGTAGGCAAAATGGTTTTAAAAAATGCTATTGGCTGGCATTTTATTTGCCTGTGGACAGTTTTTGAGTCGATTTGGAAGTCAGTTACTCCAATTAGGACACTGACATATTTGTCCCTCTCGATCCTCCTCACAGAAGGAGGTCTATCCCCAGTCGCCACCGCTACTCAACATCTTGAGGGGAGTCGTTCAGAGTCGTCATGTCTCAACAACATTTCTTCTCACATCGTCTGCTGAGTTGAACGACAGCTTGGTGATGGTTGACGTGGACGATGTCACTGATTGCGTTGCTAAGGAAACAGCAGGTATTTTTAAAAAACAAAACAAAACAGGATTTTAGAGCCTTGAGACTCAAGACAGCAGGAACCTTTAAAAAATCAGGGGAGGATGCAACTCAGTATGCAGCTCTCATTCAGAATGAGCACAATGTGTCTATCCATCTCACATCCTATGTAGACACACACACTCTTACTAAGCACGTTTTGCGCCCACCGCCACTCCATCACGACGTTCTGCCTCTTTCTATATGAGTGTTCAGTGATAGGGATGAAACTCGCCTGTCAAGTCTTATCAGGTATGCCGGTTTATAATAGCATCACTATAACAACACAATATTACTTGACCTCAAATATCACATGAGCACAATGGATATATTGTACAATACACTGCCATTTAGTGCCACATTTTACATTTCAGGTGCATGTGGACAGAAGCGAGCTGTTTGGCCGCTGTGTGAGTTGCAAGTAAAGAAACAGCAAGCAAGCACGAGCAGTTTGCACATGGTGAAGGAGGGGAAAGGTGGCACAGAGGTTTGTAGGATGGTGGCACCTTCACAAAGATTTTTTTTTTTTAACTCTCAGCATTAAAAAATAAAATAGCTCACTGACTCCATCAGACAGCCTGTCAAGATGAGTGACAAGTTCTGGGATGTGTTCTGGTGGGGGGAGGAAGTATTAATAATTCACCTTTGAAGATGGCATTGATTCATGCAGATGGTTTTGGTTTTATTTGACCAGGTTTTGAGGTACAAATCTCTGGCATTTCTCTACACCAAAGTTCAATGGAGATGAATGTTAGACTGTTGATAAAAGCACTAAAAACTGTACTCGAAAAACTCTAAAACTATTGTCCCAGGTACTCTGGATCATGCCCAGATCTAAAGAGGTTGATTGCCAATGGGTCCCAAAATGACATATATCACCATTAGAGAGTACCAGCGATGGCGTACCGGATCTTTGTTGTACCAAACCTTCGTCTTCATGTGGTTAACGTTGTGAAATGGTGTTTGTTTGGTTAGGTTTCGGCACCAGAACTACTTGGTTAGGTTTAGGAAAAGATCATGGGTTAAGATAAGTACATTACTGTTATTACATGACGTAACATCATGCAAGTTAAACTAGGTCAACATTGACTTTCAATTTCACACGGGACACAAACAGTGCTCCACCCGTCTGTGTATACAACTGCTGCATTCAACTTTGGACTCATGTGATAAATCATTGAAAAGCTAAGATTCTTGTTATTTGAGTGATGCAAACCATTTCAAGATACAACCAACAGCAGGTAAAATCCACAGCAATAGCAAACAAACAAATGATTACCAAACTGGGGAACTCATGGATGAAATTTCATAGTAATCCACCCATTGAACACTTGTTACATTGGCAAAGGTCCAGACAATCAAATCAAATCAAATCAAATCAGATCAGATCAAATATATAGTCCAAACACTATAATGATCTACAGAAAGCATCCATAGATCCATGGATGCTTTCTGTGACATGGAACATCACGAGATGTTCCATCTCATGCTGACAGCCTACAATAGTCAACGAGAGTGTGCATTCAAAAGAAGTGCCCGCCCCTCTACTTTTGTGTGAAGATCAAGCCAGTCACAACCGACCGCACTGACATTGTGACTGGCACTCTGTATAGCCAATGATAAGCCAAAAATGAAGATATGCTTCCTAAATTAAATTAGTAAATTTACAGCCAAATCTCGGAATTTTGTGCAATTATCCCTATTATGTAGGGCTTTAAGTGATGAACATAGAAAATGGCCAAAATGTGAATAGCTACCCTAATTATAAATATAGATGGCCTATATGTAGATTACCTAGATATAAATATAGATATTTATATTAAATGGACTTTTTTTGGAGAACACCTTGACATAAGAAACATTTTAATATGACATTTTCTGTGGTTGTCAGTTTTTTTTTTTTTTTTTTTTTAACTTGGTCAGGCTTTATGCTGAGGTCCCTTTGTGTTTTCCAGTTAATAAGGCCCAGATATAATCTACACAGGCATTCATTTGCAAAAAAAAATATTCAGGGGGAAATAAAAACCTTCCACTTCAGCGTTCAAACTTTTATTACTCAATGCCGATAGTAGTTGAAAGAGTTGCACCAGTTAGTTAGAGGTTAAGGAATGAATGTAGTCAATAGAAAGCTCTCATGAGGAGAATCCCTCTGAGAACATCAGTGCTGCACGCTGGTAATCAGCGTGATGGTCACTGTGGTAACTACCGCTTATCACTTACCTGCAAAGTGCTGCATGAGGCCGCAGAGCTGTCCTCTGACACATCTGTATTCAACCTCTGGTTCCTCCCTGTCCACGTTCAGGCCTCTGGTTATCTGAGCCCTAATTGCAGCTCTGGCAGAGCGAGAAACAAGCAGCCAGCCGGTCATTCAGCCAGTCAGCCGGGCACCAGGGGGAGCACTGCTTCTCTGAGACACTGATTTATTGGACAATTTCACAGCAGTGTCCGCAGTAATGGGACAGGATAAATGGCTGACCCCTCAGTGACTGAGCTGACTCCCGGGAAAGAGCAGAACAGGCTCATACTGTGTGTGTGTGTGTGTGTGTGTGTGTGTGCGCAGTATGTGTCAATGCTCTGTCTGCTGTGAAGTGTCTGTTTTATTTCTCTTGGCTCTCTCTCTCTCTTTCATTGTGTGTTTATAGTGTGTAGTCCCATCTCTTTGTGTGTTATTCTTTATTATTTTCTTTCCTCCCTCTGCACCATCTCATCTCGCTCCACCCGCCAACACCCACACACCCACACACACACTAATTCCATATCTCTTCCCGTCTTCATCCCTCCTCCACTATCCTGTTATGACTAATTTACTCCCTGCTTGTGTCATCCTTTAGCACTGTCCCTGTCCTCTTGCCCTCTAAGTTACTGCTGTGCATTATGTGAGTATGTACGTGTGTGCCTCTTCTTTATTACTCCAGCTTTCCTTGCTCCTTCCTCTCCTCCATCCCTCCATCTTTCATCTCTGTATGTTATTTTTGCCCATAGCCCTACCTAAAGGTGTCCTCACTGGAGATGTGTGTTTGGTTCTGGTTTTAATTCTCCGGTTTAGTGTGTGTCACATTTTTATAATACAGTACAACACATATTCAACCCATTGGGATGTGAGAGCTTCGCTGTGCTCACATATGCAGGGTCACAATTACACCAACACAACAATCATGCTGGAATTTGTCAAAGCTCCCAACATTATTTGGGAGTTGTGAAACAAGATAATTGCTCTTCACATCAGCTCCTGCACTGGTGGATGTCACCCTGCACTAAGCACTGAGGCTCCATTGAGAAATGTTTTAAAAGCTGGAGTCAGTTTTTTTTGGATTATAGTCACTGATAGAGACTTGGAGATCTTCTCCAAAACCTGGCTTCTGTTCTTGGCTCCCTGGCTTCGGACACAATTGTAAATATTTTTTATAAATAAATGAATAGCATGTAAGACATTTTTTTAGGAAGTGGTAGTTTCTTTATGTTTGTGGGACTGGGCCTTGCTCAGTGTAGTTGGAGTGGTGCAGCTGATGTTATTAATGCGGAGCAGGTATTTCAGCATTCACTTTAACATTAAATTGCACTTGTTTTTGCCTGCTCAGATCATATCATTGTGAAGTGGTAGACAAATTGTGTGGCTGTTGTTCACTTATTTGTTTTTCAGTTCCTACAGATTGAAATATCCATCAAAGTGCAACTATTTGTCCAAGGGTGATCTGTCTAATAACTTTCAATCTGTATGCTTCCTTTAGGATAAACAAGCACGAAGACAAACTGATGAAACAAGCAGCATTATATCAGAGGAGAGGAGGAGCAGAGTTATAGTCAGAAAAAAATTACAACAAATCAGGTTACACTGAAAATTAAAGTGAAAGATTGACTTTTTTAGAACAGAGACTCATTTGGAGGATTGATTCCCAGTTTCCAGCAGTGAGGAAAAGTGGACACAAATCTTGAATAATCGAGTATTTATATATTAGAGACAAAATTGACCCCAGATCTATTTGTACTTTGTCATATACATTGCATCTGTGTCTTTGTACTATAAATATGAAAGAAGCACTCACAACGTCAACCAAAACTAAGGACTCTATTTTCCTGGAATAGGTTACAGACGTCAATACAAGCCAAATCTCCACCACAAATGGGTGTGACCACTAAATATTAGCAATTTTAAGCCATTGACACAAACCAGGCCCAGCTCAGCGCTACACAGAAGAGAGGCTGAATATATTATTAGAGGGAGGAATACATAATCAGCAGCTGCAGTCGAGGCAAACTTCAATGATGACCAATTACATGAGCTCCTCTCATCCCATTTAAAGCAGCAACAAGTGAAACGGAGGCTGAGGTCTCTGAGAGAGAGAGAGAGAGAGAGAGAAGTTCATCTCCATGAAGCAAAATACATGACACCCAAAATATGAATGGAAATTACCTTAAATGTGCTGTCAGTGGTAGAATGACCAGGCTGATCAGGTACAGTATAGCTGCTGCAGCAGCTGCTGGAATATTGGTGCCTTGGCTTAAAATGTATCAGCCCTTAAATCTCTAAAGAAACAAATCCAAAACATGGTTTGGAGATTTGCTAGTCAGTGTTCAGAAAAACACTCAAGGTCAAATATTAAATTTCAATCATTGATGAAGTTATCCATGCTGTGCCTGCTGTGTGGTATGTGCGATCTTCTGCTGTGGAGTCGGCTCTGAGCAGCAGGAAAAACAAGTGAACCATTGATAATCTTCTGGAAACATGCAGGGTCTTTCTGACTCCACAATCAGTGCCTTTTTATTTTCTCAGTTTTCCTAACAAATGTTTTGCATACACATACAGTGTTTTTATTTGTATCATTTAAAGTATTTCCTGTTGTGTGCAACAGTATTCTGCAGAGTGTCTTCACATATTTCATCATGGGTCGGGTCAGGTCAGGTCTCAGTGCTGGAGGAAAAATCAGGGGATCAATAAAGTTCGCAACAACGAAGATCATGAATGTATGTACCAAACTCCATAGTAATCCAAAAGTTGTTGAGGCATTTTGCTCTGAACCACATACTGTGGGGGAAAACACTTATTCAACACGTCAACTTTTTTTTCCTTAAATTTCCAAAGCAGCTATTCACATGAAGTCTGCACCAGACATTGGTATTAGCTCAATGAAAAAAGTTATGTGCAATGAAGAGGAATGACACAAGAAAAGAGTATTGAACACACTTTCTGAAATGTATTTAATACTTAAGTATTTGTTTGCAAAACTAATATCTCACATCATTCAGGTGGGATTTTAGCCCATGCTTCCTTTAAATCTTATGAATTTCAGGGGGTCCATTGGTGAATCTTAGACTTCAGTTCCATCAACAAGTGTTCTTTTGGCTTTAGTCTCTTGGGCTACTCTTCTGGTGAACTTTCTGACAGCCCAGTTGGAAATCTTGCGAGCAGATAATGGCTCCTCTGGTGCTTGCAGGAACATCTGGAGTTCAGAAATCTGTTGGTAACGGGCGCCATTGCTATGTTGCTAAATATTTTTTTCCTTGCATTCAGAAATGGGTGACCACTAACTTACCAACACAAACCCAGCTGAAGTAGGAGAACTGATTAGCTGGTTTGGTGCTTTTGGACTTGGATTTGAGCGTTAAGATTTCTTTATCTGTGCAGTTTTGTTGCGTTAATACCAATGTCTGATCGAGACTTCATGTGAATAGCTGCATAGGAAATATGTTTAATGCAAAAAATATTTCCTCCAAAGTATGCCAACATTATGTTGGCAGAAGAGGAAAATCCAGGGAGTCCCCACATACATTACGATGTCTGTACGAAATTTAATTGCAATCCATTCACTATCTGATGAGATATTTCAGTCTGGACTAAAGTGAGGGAACGACCGAATGACGAGTGAAGTTTGGGTAATGCAAATTCCAGTAAGTCTTCAGTTTCTCTACACCATAAATTCGTGATCCTAATAACATCAGTTCATATTTAAGTTTCCTCTTCTACAACTGACAGGCAAGTTTCGTATGCTATTTATGGGATGGATGGAATTTTCTGACCATCTTTTATTCACTCACTTCTCCTCTGCACTGATCGAGATGCAGGTTCATGTGGGAAAGCCTTTTTTTTTATTGCTCACTGTTTCTACATTTCATGTTTCTACAATAAGAAGTTATTAATAACTGCACATCATTTGTGTTTAAGGTAAAAAAAAACCTTTACTTGATGTTACCTGAAGCTGTTTCTGTAACTTTTTTCAACATTTGCTCTCACTCTAAATCTGTGTCTTCTTCTCTAAATCTGTCTTACACTCTGCGTGTCCTCAGACTTCTGTGTGTCCCTTATTCTACCTTTGTCCCTTTTCTGCCACTATATCTGTTGGACTGGACCACCTCAGCTTCGCTTGAGAGATAATGGAGGAAGACACTTATGAAACACACACACACACACACACAAATAATTTCCCTTCATCTTTTTTTCCTACCAGCTGATTGTTATGAAGTCCCATTCCCTACAGCTATGGTGCTACACATTGTATGTGTTTGCATTTATATGTGTGATTCTGTGTTATATGCTGCTAGTATGTGCAGGTGCATGAGAGCATATATTCACATTTGCGAAGGTGGATTTTGGGAACGGGCCCATTTCTCTCTGTTGCAATGGGATGCCTTGGCAACAGACGAGCTGTCACCACATCGCCCCAGCAACACGTCTTATTTGATGACCAGGGAGCATCTGAAAATACATTAACCTGGAAGGAGATCAGGAATTTAGGTTGTCATCAGCCCTGTGTTTAAGATGAGAGGGATTCCTAATATTCGGGGGAGGCATGAAATAGTGCAGTCTCGTTCGGGAACATATACAGTGTGATGTGTGTTACACTACTCAATAACAAAGAACACAAATTACGAATTGATAATTCTCCGTATCTCCTTCAATGAAGCTGTCATGTGATGGGTTTGCCTGGTGATCCAGTTAGGCAACATGTTCTCCTCACATGGTCTCATTGTGTCAGATGTGGTAAATCAACTGTTGTAAATGATTTGCAATAGTTTTCTAATTCTGTTTAGTCTGATGTCTGAAGTAGAGCAGATTTGCATGTCTGAGTGAGTTTAGATATTTCAAGACAAATCAACTCCAAGTAAAGACAGTAGACTTACTTTGAAGTGCTTGAAGATGTTCCAGAGTGACTCATGGGTCTCTAGCAGAGCACACTACTAATTCTTACTATGTTAGGTGCCGTCTTTGTAGATTTGTCCAAGGCTTTTGATATTGTTGATCATCATCATGTTCCATGGAATAAACCTGTGTGCAGCTGGTTCTGGTAGACAGCCTGTTGTTGCAAATGATTTCAAATCAACTCCACAGAGGATCCCACAAGGATCAATATTAGGGCCCCTTGATCTTCACTCAATATGCTGATGATTACATCTTGAATGTCTACCACAAACCAGCCTCCCCTGTCCTCTATATGTACACTGGATTTTAAAGATACTCCATGCTCATGCTGCTACCACCATTAAACCACCGGAGAGCATCAACCACAGTCATTCAATTCATTACTCAAGACAGCTATTGCACTCACATTGTGAGCTGAAAGGTCAGAGGTCATCACTAATATTTAGAGGGCATCAGCATAATTGCGTTTTCATTTTAACTTGTCATCTAACATCATTAACATCTTTAGTTGAGCTCAAAGTGAACAAGCAGGACACCAGATCAGAGAATACGATAGCTTTAAAAGTTTCACATTACTTTATCTGAACTGGATTCCAGTGTTATCCACTTTAATACTGGAACAAATTGCAAAACAAACTAAAGTCAGAGACGCTCGTGCCTCTGAAAGACTTCAAACTTCTACTTACTGATATTATATAGCCACAGTAGCAGCGTGGTTAATGTCAGTTGAACAGTTGGTCAGTCTTCTGTCTGTTGGTCCACCGTTTGGCCTAGACTATACTACTATTGGATGTTTTGCCATGGACTTTGGTACAGACATTCATGGTGTCCAGATGATAAATCCCACTGCCTTTGGTGATCCACTGATGCTTCACATAGCAACATCATGAGTTTGGCATTTTCTTGTTCTCATTACCTGGTAAATATCACTATGTTAGCCTTGTTGTTGTACATATGTTAGCATGCTGACATTTGCTTTTAACGTGAGTTAACGCCTGGAGCGGTAAAGCTTGAAAATGTTTAGTGAAAACGGGCACATAACGCATGGCCTCATGTATCTGGTTTGGAGACAAACGCTGATGACAGCAGAATCAGGAGTGTCTGGTCAGTTTCGAGTGCGGTCAGAGGCTCAGCTGAAACCGAACACACAGACACACCCATAGACTCGGCCGCACAGTTGGTGCATTGGTAGTTCAGGCCAAATAAACACAATGGCACCATACGTGATGACTGCTTTGTGTGACTGAACGGTCCTGTGGTGATATATGTGGTGATGGATGTGGTAAACATGTATTTTATTTTCAAGTCTCTCTTGTGAAAGATAACTTAATGTCAACTTCCTGTTGAAAAAAAGCTCAGCTAACTCTTCTGTTGGTGTAAGCTACATTTGCTATTTGGTCAGATTGGTAACTTGCTAGCAGCTTTCAGTCTACACTCTGAAACAAACGCCGACCAGATCCATCCACTGCTGCAGTGATTCACTGTGTATATATTTGGTGATAAAAAGCATATAAACACAAAGAAGCTCAGGGTCACACACACTTGTTTTCACATACTGTAACTGCCAGACACACACACACACACAGTTGGACTTGGCCATTGCTCTGGGAGTCGATAGCTGCCTATCTGTTGTGTTGAGTAAGGGCCTCCCCTCCCTCCCCAAGTGAGAAGAAAGGATAAACACAGTTCTGGATAAACCTCTCTCTCATGCTTTCTGTCCCTTTCATATACACACCAACACACACACACACATACATGCAGCAGCAGCTCTATCTCTCTGTTCCTTCTATCTATCACACACACACACACACATCTCATTTCTCACTTGCATTCTGTTGCTCGAACACATCATCACCCTCGCTCCTGCCGTCCCTTCATGTACACTTCTCCACTTTTGACCTCATTTATTTCGTTTATGTATCCCCATCCGTCACTCATCTCGTAACTCCTCTCATGCCCACACACACCCCTCCCTCCCTGTCCCCTCTCACCAGAGGACGGATTGGGACTAAAAAAATGGCCCTTGTTTTTGTATCCTGCTCCCGATGGCCAATCCAACGATGCCTCTCATCCTCCTTTCCTCTCTTCATGCTTCTCTACCTTCTTCTCCACTCCCTCTTTTCTCTTTCCTCTTCCTATTTTCTCTCATAGCCACACGCTCCACTTCCTTGCCTGGCTGCCTCTCTCTCCCTTCATTCATCCCCTCTGTCTATTCTACTCTTTCATCAAAGTTTCAGACACCCTCAGGTGCACTCAGGGTCTTAGTCCCTCTTTAAGTAAGGCTATTTTCACACCTAGTTGGTTTAGAGTAGTTTAAGAAACAATTGCATTATCGTGCAGATATTATACCTCTCAAATGATGGCTGGGTCAGCATAACCCGGGTCACCCGAGTGCTAAAGCTGTCACTTTTTGTTTTTCTCAAATTCAACGTAGGAAAAGTAAGTGAATGCAAACCAGACTGCTGTTAGATGGCAGAGACTTGGTCCTCATAGACTCAAGGCTTGGCTATGGGAAAATGCTGCACCGTCTGGGGTTTCAGTCAACTACTTGTAGCTACGGCTCGTAGCTTTTTTGAGATAGGAAGTCAAGATGCTTGCACGCTTGATCGCAGGTGTAAATCATTTTCACGCTCATCAGACCATTCTGTGAGCCCTTGTTCTCCTGCAGTTATTTCTCTTCAGTCATTTATACAAGTTTTTCTTTTCTCGCCTGTCAGTAATTTTGCAGTGTTCAAAAGTTATCACCAGCAATTTAGCAAGTGAAGACCATGAATCACAATTTTAAAGGCAGCTACAAGTGAGCCATTTTAAGTTCAACACGAAGAAGCAAACATGGTGGAATCCACACTTTTTTAGTAAAGATGGGGTTCGGAGAAATCAACAAAAAGCTGCACTGAGCCTGTATTAGGTGGAAAATATCATAATGCAAGTTGATTTTGTTACTTGTGTAGCCGGTGCAAAGCTAATGAATTACAATTATTGTATAAATTAATTCATTTTCTCCATGTTACATTTCTTGTATAAACAGTAGTTTGCATGTAAAGATATTGTAATTTTTCTTTCATACTCAACGTATTTCATTATATTTTGCATATCACCACTGTAGAGTGAAATATACACACATCCAAATGTTGTGATGTTGAATTTCTCAGTTAAACTGAAAGAAACATTGTTCCTACATTAAGAAAAGTCTACTTCTTAAACTAAATAAACGATTAAAAACTCACTGGATGAGCTAAGCATGTCTTTAAAATACTTTGAAACTACTAATACTTTAATTATGCCACATGAATAAATTTGCACGTTCACAAAATGTAAACCAGTGAAAACTTGACATTGTGGAGATGCAGTACATAAATTCTAAATTATACAAATTATTTAACAAATTGCTCTCAGAACTCCCTCAAATGATTGTAGCTGCACATATTGTCCCTACTGTAATTCATGTAGCATGTCCTTTTTAATTTGTTCCACCCAACCTTTAACTGTCAGCTGCATTTGGCTTGTATTCTCCTATTCTCTCCATTTTACAATTTCAAGTCGACTTTCATCCACTTTGATCCATTTTTGTTGCTGCGGTGATCCAGTTTGCAGCAATTTTATCTTCTACCACAGATGTGAGTCAAAGAGTTACAGCAAACACCATGATCCACAACGGCTGTCCTACAGAAAGCTCCTGTGGGCAGTTTTGCCAAATTGCTGGAATCACTGATAAAGGACTGCTTTGTCTGATTCAAAGTCAGCTGACTGTCGATTTCCAAACACTCTGAAAAAACTCTGACCTGTTCTGCCTCCAACATCCGTGGGCCTCTCTGTCCCAGACACACGGACACCCACCCTGCCCCCACCCAAGTGACCACAGCACTTAATCACCGTGACACCCGGTGGCTAGCGCTGCTACTGCTCACATGTGGGGACGGACACACACAGGAAAGCACACGTCCACACATGTGTGTATGAATGCGCACACAAACAGGGTTCTCCATGCAAATGCTTTGAGTAGACATGAATAAAGACACCTTCAGATTTTTATGGACTTCACATATGGACTATACCCCTGGTCTGTGATGTGATAGTGTTTGTGTGTGTGTGATGATTTTTCCAGATGTTGTGTGCTTTCCTCTAGAATGGGTTTTAATAAGAGACAGCAGTGCAGGAGAGCAGCAACAGGGCACACAATACCTGATATTCGCATTACACTGGTCATACATATTCACGCCCACACTTGAGTGCAATAACACATGTCATTCATTTCACATGCAACACACACTCAGAGCCCAGACTGTGTCCCCTGGGAGCAGAGTTGAGTCTGACTGATGGACTGACTTTTGCAGAGAGCTACATACTGATCTGCTTTCCCTCACGTCACACACACACACACACACACACAGAAATCAGAGCAGCGAGTGTGATCCTTCACAGCAGAATGATCTCTTCCTGGGCTTGCTGTTTGATCCCAGCACCGCTGATGGGGCTGAAGAAGCAGGTCTACACCATAACGCTCACCATATGTCTCCTGGAAACCACTGAGAACAAAACAAAGTCATCACCGGGCTGCCAGCAGCCAGCAGACCAAACTCTTTCACTCCCAAATGACCTCAAATTCATTCTAGCCGCAGCTGTATTGACACAAAGATTCTTAAACGTTTTCAGCTCAGGACTCAAATGAGGAATTTATTCATGCAATGAAGACTCGGCTCATGGATACACATGATTGAGACCTTTGAGAAGTATGCATGCTATTACTAATGCATCAAGCTTTATGGTCACGTTATCAAAAAGTCAGTCTAATCAGTCTGGTCCCAGCTCCGATGGATATGATGTTTTGTTGAATGCAGATAGAATCGATCAACACTTCACTGCTGTATTAGTCTCTTTTACCTGAACTGATTAAGATAAGATAAGACTTTATAACACATCAGTATTCTTATTCTGCCTATCAGTCAGGCTCAGATCCTGGGGGATAATGCTCAATTCACTTTTTTCTGCCAACTTTCATCATCCTCTCTGAAGCCGACTTACAATTAATATAGATAAGGCTAATCTTGATCTGACTGATTAGCCAAGCTGTTATTATACTTCCTTCTTTGATTTGTTGTGTGTTCCTCTTTCAGTCCTGATATTTCATATTACTGCCACATCAGCCTGCAGGTTTAGATATTAAGAGGCAGAGGACAAGGTTTGTTTTGGAGTTACTGTGCACTGGTTTGTCTGTACAGCACCTTTCAACAACAAGGCAATTCAACGGGCTTCACGCAAGACAGATGGTTTTAAGAGAAGATATAAAAGAAACACAAGGCGATATAAAAAGACGCATAAGAGCAAAAGGAAATTCATGATTAAAAAATAGGCTCAAATAGAAAAAGACAAGTCAGGCTTTCTGTGACTTTGTTCCAGATATGTGTTGCATAAAACCGTAATGCTGCTTCTCTGTGTCTCGTTTTGATTCTAGGGGCAGTAAACATTAGCCAACTGAGCCACATTCACATCCAATGTTTTAAACAATGGTTCATATTCACATGTTTTTCAGTGCTGCCAGTATCTGAAAACACTGTCCCACATGTACATAATAACAGTGCAGACTTTTGTAGAAATTTAAAGAGGAAGTCTACATCTAAAAATCATTGCTGACCTTTGCTGCAGCGATGCTCACATGTACTCCAGGGTCCTGTGACATCACTGTTTGCTGTGGTTACATGTGTAACAAGACACAGCACTGATGCTTGTTGATTTTTTTTTAATTACAACAATTTATCAAATAAAGAAGCTCTAACAACCCGCTGTAGACTACCTGCTCTGCACCAAACAGCAGACAGACACAGTTAGCAACTAGCTGGTGAACATAGCGGCGCATTTAGCAGCTGAGGGCCAGATATTTGCTATATGATAAAGATAAAGGGCCACAAATAAAAGTGACACAGATCAGAATTTAAAATGTCAGACGGTGTGATTTGAGCTGTTAACTCTCAGTCACAGATGAGAAATGAGATCTTGGTCAGGTGTACCTGTTGCATAAACATATGCAACTTTAGAAGAAAGTGCTAATCTCCCTATATTTTAATCCCAAAACCACACTTTCCCATATCTCCAGCACACATTTCTCCTATCTGAAGCTTCGATCCAAAACCATCGGTGACAGTTCTCAAAAGCCCACATTAACTGAATCAAATTAATTGAATAGAGCACAGTGTGGTGCCGTAGCACACTGAGCCAACAGGAAGCTCCAGGCAAAACTGATCTCAACATCCACCCCTGGGAGCTAGCTGCCACCTGTGATGATCAAACACTGCGTGGTTAAGCCAGCTATCTGACCAGGGGAAGACAGGCTTTCATATGCCTAGAGAGGGAGTGAAAACTGTGTGCAGCTGAATCACTGCACTTTGACTCATTTAGCTGCTCCTAGAATGAGTATTTTAAATGGTTAAATGTTGCAGGTATGGATACCACAGATAATTTGAATCCACATGAACCAGACCAATCTAGAGCCTTAAGAACATCAGCGGTCTGCTGGTCTGTAGTCAACATTAAAAAATGAGTTTCTCATCAGGGTTCTTAGACGTTGGATCAATCTGCATGAAGAGCTTTGGCTGCAAAATCTGGGACAACTTCTTAGAAATGATTTTATAGCCCTGGACCATTACTGTGCGGGAGACAAGTGAAAGAAACATATTCTCCCACCAGCAAAGCACTGCACGAAGGATCAACAGGTAGAAGTTTGAAATCAAGTTAGCACAGTAGCAAACGAGGCAGCTGTGGTTTGGGTGGTGGATGGGCTACATGTGTACTTTCAGCACTGACATATGTCATATCACATGAATAAGATTTCTGCTGTAAGTGGAGCTGCGACCAAAACATTTCATTAGCCTTCATTCACTGATTTGTTATGCCATTTGATTGGACATTTTTATTTTGAAGGTGGGAATTGTCTATTGTATTTATTAACAGGGGCCACACTGGAAGAAAGCTCCCCCGCTGCCAGCTTCAGAACATCTCACAAGCTATAGAGGAAGACGAACTGTTTGACTTTAGCTCCTGCTCTTAATGTAAGTCCCTGCCTGGGAGGCTCAGTCCAGGGCATAAATCTCTGTTTTTCGTCTTCTGTTCAGTGCATTGTTAGCTGGAAAGTCATAGTCGCAGTGCGTATCAAAGGATAATGGCTTCACCTCAGAAACAAGTGTCTGACAGCATAGATACAGACAGACTTGAAATGAAAATGAAATATCTTGTTATTCACTGCAAGCTGCCACGTGGGTCATCTTGGGTTATCACCTGGCTGCAGATTTATTAATCAAATTCATCATTTTATTTCCCTAATGGGTGCGACAGACACATACATTATTTGTTTGAGTGTGTCTTTAACCAACTAATATTAGTTGCCAAACTCCCATTCTAATATCTACTACAGTGAACTTTGAACCTGGATTTGATAAGAAATGGTAAAATGGCCCATCAGGTTTGAGCTAGTGTTACATATACATATACATACAGTGGTTGAAGGAATAAAATCATTGGGCCTCTCACAAGAACAGCTTGTATGAACACATTTGTTCTTAAACCTCCGTTTACAGCAGGTTTGCAGCACAACAAGCTATAAGGACAAAATTGACATACTATTACATTTTAAGTTGACATATAAAACTTAGCAAACCTCATTTGCACATTTAGCAGATGACATTGCATTGAGTCGCATCCACCTGATGAATAAAAGTCTAACATTCACTCTCCTGAGCTCTGTTTTGGTTTATATGACCTACAGAGGGAGACATCTGGCTCTTAAGCACCTAAATGCCCCGCTTTGGTCATCAGCTAGTCTCTAACTATGTCTGTCTGCTGTTTCGGGCTGAGCAGGTGTAGTGTACAGAGGCTTTTCATACCTTTAACACTGAAAAGAGCTGCCTGTTGCATCTGGAGATGACACCAATATGAGCAGTAAGACAGGATGGAAGCAGTAGCGCTGTGGGCCACAAAAGCAAAACAAGGAGCTGAAAGAAGCTACAATGCTCACTGGAGCTGGGAGGGACTGCAGAGCCCTGTGCTAATTCTCTGTCGGGTCACCGCCACCAATTCTGATAACGTTGTCTTTTCAGATTTTGTTGGCATGAGTATTTTGTCGTTTGCAATTCAGTAACTGCTACTTCTGTCACCCCATCCACTTCCTCAGGGTCTGCACACAAGTCGCTATGAGTGAACATGAACTCCTTTAGAGTTGCGATGATTGAAGTGTGTTTGTTTCTTTTATCAAGCCCTTAAACTGCTACAACAGCAGATGTGTCCCCTGCACGAAGGTGAGATAAATCAAACTCTCCTCAAGTATTCAAAATGCATTAAACTGTTCTTTGTGCCTGATCTGCCAAGTCATTAAATCCTAGCTGCGTCATTCCGCTGCGTCTTAATTCATGAGGCCACTTTGGAGATTTATTCTCAGGACCAATTACAGCATCTATGACTCCCTGGCAAAATCAATCAGTGCTGCTAATATGACATCATAAGTGACTAAGCAACTCTCCTGAATGGCATTATGGCAACATTGAGGAGAAAATGCTTTGACAGAGCCACAGAGTGTGAGGCTAGGAGCCAGAGGGATGACGGCACTCACTCATTTCTTTAAAGGGTGGCGCAAATGTAATCAAAGTTGTCAAGTTGTACTGAAATATTGCTTTAAATCGGTTAAAAATGCACTAAAACCTAATGATATAACAGTAGTAAATGTTAAAGCATTAAACTGTCATTGGAGCAATTACAAAAACATTCTTTTTAAAGTCACAATTGTCAGCTAATGCAAAACATTTTCAGGTGTGTTACAGTATCCTATATTTACTATATTTACTATCAGTGACTTGAGGATTTGTTTCAGAAATACAAGTCCCTTTCATATCTTTACTTCCAAAGGACAGAAAACTAACAGCATACTGTTATCAAGAATGTCAAATGAGATTTGTGCAGGTTTTGCAGCTCTTGCAGTTTTCTGGAATTTTCTTTTTTTTTCCAGCGGTCCCATTTGTCCTCAAATAAGAACACATGGAAAATTAAGACAGCAAAAAAGCAACTCCAGCTCTGAGTATCATCATCATCAGCAGCAGCACCATCTGACATCAGACAACTCGCCAACGAGAAGCAGTTCCAGCCATTGCATTAGAGGTTAGTGTGACATATGTGTCACACATGTACCACACTAACCACATAGTGCTATAAAAATTGAAATGGCCCTTGATAGGAATAAGGTCCCCACCGCTGCTGACAGATCAGGATCAGATGAGGAGTTCAAGCATACTAGACATTATTAGCCTTCCAGGCAGATTATAAACCATGCAATTATTCATTAGAAAGGTTTGGCTCTTTTGAGAGAACAAGCAGCTTTTTAAAATCTCCATATGAACTGTCTCAACTGCAGCCACTGAACAGTCGAGCTCCTCTGCTCAGTGAACAGCTGCTCATTACCTCACAGAGCTACCTCAGGGACCTCAGAGTCCTTCCTGATTGGTGGTCAGGTGACAGAGGTCGGTGAATGTTCATATCAGCGAATAGGAGCCTTTTCATCCAGCTTCACCAGTCTAATCAAGCTGCGCAGTACCTGTAAAACTAATCGCATTCAGGTTAAACATTATACCTGCTACAGATGTTAGCATTGCCACTGTGAGCATGTTAGCATGTTAGCTAAGCATCGCTGTGTCAGAGCCTCTTGCATGGCTGTAGACCTGCAGGCTGTTCACACATCCAGACTCAAAGAAACAGTCTCTCCATCCCCCCTCATGAGCCTGAAGTTTGTTAATGTGCTCAGTTCAGCACATTATTTACATATTCAATACAGGCTTTTATTCTCTCCCACTGTGGCTATACTATCACATAATTAGTTCATTTCCCAAGTGATGTGTTTCTACTCATCGTTTTTAAGTCCCGGTATTTCATACAATTCAATCTGCTGAATAGAGAAGCGGTTTCATCACCTTTTCCCACATTCGCTGAAAGAGATTTACAAAGTTGAGTTGGAGCTAGTCGCTGGTCGTTGGGTGTCTCCAGGTAGTCGCTCATGTTGCATTGCAGGGAGACTGGAGGCCCCGTTCACAATGAACAGCAGCGTGTTGCACCTGTCGGGGGGTTCTTATTCGACAACACTAAATAAGTTGCAGCAGTCGTCTTGACAAACGGAACAAACGGTGATATATCATGAACATCATATCTGAAGCACATATAGATTTCTTCTAGAGAAAGGGCCCAAAAGATAGAACAATGTAAAAAAAAACAAAAAAAAAAACGTTTTTGTGTTGAAACACCAGCCTCTCAATTTGTATTTGTGTTGTATTTGTGTTCCCTCCCTGTTCCTCCTCCATGCACACATCCACTCTCAAACTTTAATAACATTCAGTTAATGAATCAATAGAACGTTAGCTCATAGCTATGCACAAGTTCAATGTGGGTACATTTCACTAGTAAATGTTTACTTCTTGCACTTGAATTGAGGCTAAAATGAGACTAAATCAACTGTGAAAGGGAGATTACCAGTGACCCGCTGAGAATTATGAGGAAGACAGTGAATGCTGAAGAGTGATGACTTTCCTGACAGTACTGCAGGCTGTTTCCTGTGTGACTAAACTCAGATATGTTTTGAAGCACTTCAGATGTCTGCATGCAAGAAATAAAATAAGTAAACAGATGTAAAGTAGAAAAACATGCTAGTTGACTGTAGCGCCAGATGTGTGGTCCGGTCTGTGATTCTTCTTTTCTGTCTGCTGAAAGTGTGTGTGTACATGTATGGACGAGTGTGTGCATATATTTGTCCAGTGCTTGTGCAAAGATTTAGCAGGGAGCTCTTGTGTTTTCGTTGTAATCAGACTGAAACCCTGCATCAAAGCAAAGCAGGTTATGAAGAGGATGAAACAGGGAAAAGTCAAGATAGTGTTCTCACAGGGAACACACCTATTAGCTAACGAGTCATGGAAGACAAAACGAAGGTGGTCGGGACAGGTCCTCGCCTTCCTGCTCTACTGATTGTAGAGGTAAGGGGATGTGGATATACAGGTCTATTCCATTACAGGTCAGAGGCTACAGCACATCCCAACAGCAGATTTTTAATGATATAAGGTCATCTTCTTTCCTCACAGTTTAATTTCATATGTGGGGCAAAAATCGGTGATGTTGATTTTCATAACAATTTAGTTTTGGGAATTTCAGCACTGCCAGCCAAGTGCATTATCACTGGGGACTTTAATTGTGTCCAGGATCCAAGAAAAGACAGCAATAGGAGAGCATTACATTATCTTATAAAAGAACTGAACTTAATGGATATATGAAGACACCTGAACTCATCAGAGAAAGAATTTTCCTCTTATTCTAGGACTTGCTAACGTTACTGAAAGAACAGATTACTTTTTGGTGTCAGCAGAGGCTGCCATTACAGAAGTTTAGTCATCTCGGACCAGGGGGCTGTTTCCATGGTCTGCGTGGGGCCAACATTAATGCGTGGAGACACAGAAAAAGAATAAAATGCAGGCAGGACTCAAAGTTAATTGAATCACCAACAACTAGTAACTCTGAGGATGCAAACAGGAATGCTAATGTTAATTTGTTGGATAATACAGTATTTAAACATTTCTCTGAAAACCTGTACAGATCAGAGTTCACTGTTAGTGTTGATGTCCAAGCTAAACTCCCACACAAACTCAACGTTCCCAGAAATTTCCAAGGAAGGTAAGAAAACTCTGGATAAACAAAGAGGCACAGCCAGAAGCCAAAGGTGCGCTGAAATCTGGAAAAACAGCTGGATGGCCTCCCAAATGATTTACATTTTAAAGATAAGCTGGTATCTACTCTATAGGAGATGTATTTGCAATCTCACATTAATGCTTACTTATCTGCTTCAGTGAGAGAGGTTTTTGAAGATCCTGTTTAAAAAATTGGTAAAACGAACACTAAATGTGAGAACACTAAATGTGAGAATATGCGTCCTGTGTGTCTAATAAATACACAAATCCTCAGTGTCATCTTGGCAAAGAGGCGAGACGATGTACTTCAGGTATAGTAGAGGATGATCAAACTGGGTTTATAATGGAAAGACAATGGTTTCATGATGTAAGACGTGCTCTCAATGTCCTACATAACCGAAAGGCAGAAAGGGAGACAGCTCCTCTCTCACTTCGTGCAGAAAAGAAAAAAAGCCTTTGAGAGGGTTGAGTGGACCAATGATGATATCACCCATTATGGAGTTGGACACACTTTTTGTAATTGGATTACATCATTACTAACAAATTAGGGGGTATCTGAACCCTTTTGTATCACAAGAGGTCGTTATTCTAGCTATGAAACCATTAGCAATAGCATTTAGTGCTAATGGGCAAATACAGGGGATGAAAACTGTCACCAGAGATCACAGAATAACTCTTTGAGGTTGTTATTTTGTTCCTAAAACAAGAAGACACATCCATACCTGCACTGTTAGGTCTGGTAACGTCTCTGCATATAAAATGACTGCATGATTGCAATGACTGCATGTATCTTCACTTATCTGTTCATTACGTAACAAAAGGCTAATGGATTTCTCTGACAGAGAGAATAAAGGTAATAAAGACGAACATATCACCTAAATTCATATATTCATTTCAAAATGTCCCTTTGGCACCACCTGAGGGAACGTTACATCACTCATTGCAGAATGCACTTGGAGTAAGACGTTTGCCTGTCTCTGTTGTATCTTCAATTTGATTCAGGTGGGTTAAAATGTCCAAATCTTTAGTGCTACTAACTGGCAGCACAGTTTACCTATAATCCTGTGTGTGTATGTATGTATTTTTCTATTGGAGATACTCTGTCAGGGGTGGATATATAGTCAGGCCCTGTTCAGTTACCATAACATTTGCATCTGTATTCTCCTAAGATAAAATATCTAAGAGCACATGCTGCCCACCATTTAGTGCTTAGTATGGTTAATGCATGGTATGAAGGAAAGAAATATACTGCATAACCCGTACTGTATATCCCTGTCACAACTTCGCCAAATTTGGGTCAATGTTTCATTTAGAGCAGACAAGATGGATGCAGGTTTTCTAATAAGGGCAAAGAAAGGACTAAGTAAAATATCTCACCTCTATTAGGAAGAGGTTCAAATGACTTTTGAGGCAATCTCTTTAATACAAAACATCCCAAGGAAGCATTTTTTAAAAATACCATCAGCTGAGCAGTTTTATCTCTTCTATGAAAAACTGGTCATTGGTAATTCCCGCACTTCTGTCCTCAGAAGAAATTATTACCAAGAATTGCAATAATAATGGTTTGATTTGAATTGAATATACAACCGGCTCGCATCTGGTCATAATGAGGCCTCAGTATCCGAGCTTGATGCATAGAGGGCAGACTTAAAAGAGGACATTTCAAATGATAATTGGAACAGGGCCTGCGAGGGGCTGAGACACAAACAACCAACACTAATTCAAAGCTACATCAGTGCAACTGGTTGATGCAGTCTCATGTAACCCCTGTCAAATTTAATAAATATATAGAGCAATATACCTGAAACTTGTTTTAAAAGTAATGAGGCTCAAGGAACCTTTATACCTTGTATTTGGAAGTGCGACAAAATAAAGTTTGAAAGGGAGGCGATCAAGAAAATCAGAATCATTTTGTCCATGAATACTCCACGAGACTCCAAGACGACGTTACTACACCTGCCTCAAACAGATCTCAATCTGATATACATCTTGCACAGGATACAAGTATTAGCTTTGCTATACTGCAGGCAAACCGGACGGCAGCTTTTCAGTGGAAGAAAAGTGTTGCACCTACAGTGTCTTTATGTACAGAATGTCAAGAGGAGAATAAGACACAGCTTGGGAAACAAACCGGGTGTTCACGAGAAATCTGGAAAGCATTGAATGATTTTATTAAAAGTGCAGGTGCAGGAGGAAAACTCAGGACAGGGTGATCAAGAATGACAAAAGTGGTGACCCTCAGAAGAAGGAAGGAGAAAGAAGGAACCATTGTATTCTATGACTGATGCTTATTTTGATTAGCTTCTACATGCAAGAGAGACATGAGGAGAGAAAATGAGTGCGTGTGTGTGGGGATGGGGAGGAGGGTTGTGTTAAACTCTTGCAGTGTAACATATAGTATAATAACACTGACGTCCGTACAAAGAAAATCAGTAAAGGCATTTAAAAAAAAAAAAAGTTGTCCCGACTTGAGTATATGTTAACTACACACACATCTGATATCAGAGAAGATTGCGTACACAGTCAAATACCAAAAGCGCAAAGTAACATTATCTTTGCTCAGATTTAAACAGTATATCCTGAATCTGGTATCATCACAGCACCAGGCAGCAGCCAGACAACCTGTGTGTGTTACCTGGAAACATCGACAAGGTCGACATCCTGTCTTTACCTCCAGACCGGCAGGAGCCTCTCAACATAAAACATGCCAAGTGCAAAGGGCACTGAGGCTTCTCAGCAGTGTTTCCATGTCTCATAATCCTCGAAATACGTCCATCTGTTGCTCAGTCTGGACTTCCTTGATTTCCAATCTATTGTTTTCATGGAGGGCTGTCTTGGGGCTGAATGCCCTGTAAAGGCGTCTAACATGCACCTGCATCAAAAGTCCAGGTGTGACGCTGATTTGGCCGAGCTTAGCAGCGTTCAAAATGTCAAATTGAGCCAAAATGGGACAAATTTGCAAGAACGACAATTTGTTGAAATGTGGAGGAGGAGGAGGAGTCAGCGCTGGTGAAGCTGTAGCTCAGTGCAGGTAGAAATGCAAGGGCCGGTGTCACAGATTGGCCCCCCGTTTACAAGGTCGAATGTGATTGGTGTTTGTTTAGATGAGCCCACTGAACTGATCAGCTGATGTGGCGGGCATGACTTATGCATCCTGCCCGAAACGCCGTAAAGCATCACCCCTGTACATATCTGACCGCGCTGTGTTTACAGCTGTGACATTATGATGCAGGAGCTGTGATTAGGTGCCATTTCAGCCGGTGGCGTCATGTCGGCGAGTATGGCAGATGATTGGATGCGAGCTTGTGCACGCTTCCTCATAAAGAACAGGCAGGCACTGCGATTGGCTGAACAAATAACCACTGGAGAATCAATCAAAGTGTAGCCCAACAGATTTTTTTTTTTTTTTACATTTTCCTCTGTCGCTGTGCCTCTCATCTTTTATTCCCTCCTCCCTTCCTCCTTCCTCTTAAAACACTGGCACAGAGCTCTGCCAAAACTAATCGTTTTTTATTCATGCTTTTAGCAGGCCAGAAGAAAGTATTGGATTCCTTTAAGATGGAGCAGGAGGCACAGTTTAAAAACAGCATTATCCTTCCAATAACCTTCAATCAGTTAAGTTCCATATTAAACAAAAAAACACTACTAATGGGGCCTAAAGAGCTCTGGCGCCCACACACATACACATAAATTGTTAGTATCTTTCTCCGTGAGTCCTACCAAGTGTTTTAGTGATGGGCCAACCACCACCTTAATGCTTGGAAACACACACTTGCTTGTTAGAGAGGGCAGATGCAGGCATTTGGAGGGTAGTCCGAGATGCTGTTAACACATCGGGAACCAGCTTGTCTGCTGCCATTGATATCTGCCCAGTCGGACACACACACACACACACACACACTACATCAGACCTCATTTGACAGCACAGCCAACAGAAAATGGGCAAAGATGTTCTGAGAGTCAGTCAAACGCCCCCATTGGCCGAGCAACCAAAACAAACTCCCAATTAGAGCAGATAGTTAGAGGCTATGCAAAGTAAACAGCTGTTACCATTTTGGACAGTTAGCAGCATGGAGCTCGCTGTGTGCTATCAGCCAACGGAGAAGCTCGCAAAGGCCTCAGTGAATTGTGACGGCATGAAGCCTGCTGAGATAATTTGAGAAGTGTGAACAAAGATTTGCCGCCAGCAGCATGGCCAGAAAAGTCTGCTCTCTTGCAAAAAAATGATCACTTTCCTGAGCTGTAGCTATTTGACGCCATCAAAAGGGGAGTCAAACAGCGTCTTCTACCTGTGTTTTATGCTAAATGTGATTAGGGTCCTGTGCTGACAGGTGACTGAACGTCTCAACTCACAGTGTGTACTGATCATTAAACCACATCCAGCTCTCCAGAGAGGCTCCTCACTTCTTCCTCTTCATCCTCCGACCGACCCAGCTCCTCTTCTTCCTTCACGCGCACTCCCTCGCTCTGTTTTCCTGACAAATTAGATCCTTTCTCTCCTTCACAGTTTAGACCGATTGCAAAGTTTCCTGAGCGATAAATCTATTAATATTCACTCTGGGGTCCGCAGGTGATAAATCCCGTCCACACAAGGGGGCGGAGCACTGGCTCACACAGACAGCTGGCGTAGGGTGTCGCACATGCACAAATCAGGCAGCTCGTTAAGTGCTTGTGTGTTGGGGTGCAACTGTGTCAGTGCGCGCTGCACTTATGTGTATATGTAGCTATAATCTCTTTATATGATGGACTCTGCCTTCGCTCATATGGACCACATGTGTCAGTACAGGACTGATGAGGGTCAGCAAAGCAGACACACACAGACACTCTCTGATGGGACTCTTTATCCAGCCATAGATACGCTATCACCCTCTGATTTGCAATTGATTTTTCCAGCATTAGGGATATTATAGTGCATTGTATGGTTTCTCGTTTTTTTTCTAGTTAATCCAATTTCCTTCTTGTGGAATTGGACCATCAGCACTGTTCTTTGATGTCTAGGTTTTTTAGTACGATTGTCTCTCAGCAGCACAATTAGCAATTCCTCTCTTCTCCATTCACTCACACGAGTTTTGAGGGATTATATTTTGGCTGTGTTGCTTGCTAAGTTAAGAATGAGAACATGATTTAAGTCTTGAAAACAGCCACTTAGAATGGATTGAACAGTAATCAGAGCTGGGTATGTCGGATCAATCGGCTAACTCTGAAGAGTTGAAATGATGATGCGACTTACCACCTCTTCATCAGATTAGATTCATTTGGCAGGCGCATCACAATTTGTAGACACATCTGTAAAAGCCTCAGTAATGCAGACATTTCTGCAACAGAACTCCGTAATAGCCGACACACTGCAACAGAAGTCATACAGTTTTACCATGGCTACGAGGTACCACTGTCCCGTAGACTATAGTGCAGTTAGCATGGCAAAAGGTAACAATCGGCACTTAATTAACTTCATTACTTCAAAAATGTAAACATAGTGTATTAGGAATACTTTCCGGAGCACATATACACATTCACCTAACACACAGGTAACCATTAATCCTTATAATGAGGCACTCATACCTGAAAAGGGATGAAGGTACTGCAGCTGACAGTAAACATTATAACCATAAAATGTGATGTAACATGAAACTGCTGAAATATCAGAATGTGAAAAACATCACAAAGAAGGCCATTAAGTGCTGAACTGACTTACTGATAATGCACATTATTCCATCCATCACACATCAAGACAAGCAACTAAAGTGTGTTTAGTGCTACAATACAGGTGCAACTTTGTTTTCTTCAGAAATGAGATGTCAGTAGGAGCTATCATGAGGTGTCAGGGTGCAGTTTGAAAATGTAGCTTTTCAGCCTGTGGCAGAAGATGGCTGGTGATTGCTTTCTGCAAGACCAGGATGGAGAAGAGCCATGACATGGGACGTCCACAGGTAGAAGACCAGCACCAGAGTCCTGAACTGGATGTGAGCCGCAGCAGGGAGCCAATGTTGTGACTGGAGGAGGTTGAACACCAGACAGGGCGCAGCATCCTGGACTGGCTTCAGAGGTCTGGAGCTGTGGTGAGGGGGGAGTTGCAGTGGTCCAGTCAGGACGTGACAAGCGCCTGAATGAGCACCTTGGCCGCCTCTGTGTTGAGGAAGGGGTGAATCCTCCTGATGCTGCATAGGAGGAATCTACAGGAGAGGACTACAATGTTTCTTCGCTGTTCCAGATCACACAATCATCTCTTACCCTGATGGAACCAGCTCGCCCTCACCAGAAAAACAGCAACCAATAGTTACGCCTGTTGTAAGCTGGCAAACTCCAGTGGTCTAAGTAATTATCAATCAGCAATCAACCTCTTAAGTTGTTTAGGTATGAGGACGTGTTGGAAAGAACACAAGCTCAGTCTGGTCCAGTTTGAGCTTTGGGTGGTGCCTTGAAAAGGACTACTTATCTTGTTCCCAGAGCATGAATGTGTGCTTGGAGACTTGTTCCAATAATGATGAATTTTAAAAACCCTCAATATTTTGCTTCAACTGACCCTCTTCTTTAGTCTTTCTTAGGTTGCATCCCGTTGGTAGGATTAAATCATTGCATAAATGATTTTCCCAACAAGAAATATTTCACAATAAGTGTTGCATAAGTGTAAGAATAGAGCAGCAGAGGCAGGGGGCACTTGGATGATCGGTGTTACTTACATACACAGATCTAACAGTAAGTTGACCTTTGGAACCATAACACCAAATAACGCAAATTTTCTCACTCTCTCCATGATTTCTTGTTCTATACCAAAATTAAGAAACTCTAAATACAATGATTATGTCCATGATTGGGGTACTTTCTAAGTGCTGTGTTTGAGTGGAACTTTGCCTTTGATGAGGAGGTTGCTGGTTTGCAGTTGAAACAAATCAATAGCGCGATCACACCAGCTGTTGTAATGGTGTAATAATTTCTTTATTAGGCTGCAGTGAGGACAATGCCTTTCTGGGTAGTAGCTGGTCTGAGTCAGCTGACCCGACAAGGCACAAACATTTACCTGGCTGATCCTTGTCAGCTGCACTGAGAGGGTGATTAGATCTGAGCCCGAATATGAAGCTAAATGCCCAATGCTTGACTCTTTGAGCTTTGTGTTTGAATCTCACTCTAGTTTTGTTTGTGTCTGCATCAGTGTGTGTGTGTGTGTGTCTGTGTGTCCAAGAGAAAGCGAGTGATTTGGGATGTTGTGTTCCTGAGAGAAGAACTTTGTGCTTATCTGAAACACCACATGGCCTTTCTCCCCCCTCACTCACTATCAAAGCTGCCATGAGCAGGGGGAGAGGTTAGAGAGAGAGGGAGAGGGGGAGAGAAGATGGATCAAGAAAGAGAGAGTTGGTAAAACATGATTTTCTTCTCTTTATGATCAATATTAGTATTATATACTACTGTAATGCATTCAAATATTGATTGATTTATTTACTAGGACAACAGCAAGGTGACATGTGAGTTACAAATGTAACTACAGTTGGTTGACAGAATGTGATACCATCCATGCAGGTGATGAATATCCAGGTACCACATCCAGGGGTTTATCCAGGTATCTCTGGCAGTCAGGAAGAGTGTAACTGAATGTTCTCACAGAGCCAAAGAGGGACAATTGGTTGTTTGTTTGAACACTTCAAGTGACTTATGTTTAAGTCGGTGTCCAGGCTGATTCTGCACCTCACAACTCACACCCAGTGTCAACATCCTGGGCCAGTGCAGGAAATAGTCTGCCTTTTATGGAGCAAGGTGGAAAGTCAGGATGAGGAGGTCGCAGGAGACCAGGACTCAGCACAGACAAGCAATTTACATACATTTATGGATCCTAACCACAAACTGTCGCTAACTTTAACTGTATCATTGTGGCCATGTGCAAATATCATGGAAAGCGAGAATTTTAGGAGAGGAATTTTAGCAAGAACATTTTCACTGGATGTTTAAAAAAAACAAACTGTGAAGGATTTGGAGGAAAAATCAAAGTGATTTCTAGTGATCTTGTAAATAAATTGTCAGGTAGACAGAGATAGTGTGAAATAGTGCTGCAAAGCTCTGACCGGCGTCTAAACCAGATGGAATGAGTAAATAAATAAGTTAGTAAAACTTTATCAACACCTCAGACTGATCCATGACTGTGAGTCCTTGTTCTGATGACCTAAGAGGCCAAGTAGACCTTTATGGGATTAATAAATCACAGATATATGGTGGAGCAAAGTAGTGCACGGCCTTAAAAGTCATAAGAGGAATTTAAAATTCAGAAATCATCAGGAAACCACTGGAATGAATCCAGCACCACAGAAACATGGGGATGAGTCTTAGTTAGTGTGGCGGTACCAAATCTGACAAACAACTAAATCATGACATTAAAAGTCAAAACATCATAAAGCATAAATAAATAGTTTGCAGGCATTAGAAAAGTCTAAATAATGTACTTCTGGATATAATTGAGATAATCTGATTCTCATTCTGAGAAAAACTGTAGAGATACAGTTACAGAAGAATGAATTTCATGTCATAAGAGGGATTAAGAGCTTCGGCTTGCTCCCGGCAGCCTGTGTTGTCGTGTCACTACATCAGTTTAACTCGAGGCAAAGCTAAAGATGAAACAGAGAGCATGAGACAAAAGAAAAATGAGAGTGGAAAATGAAAGAAAGCATCAGCGAAGTACAAGAAAGCTGTTTAGCAGGTAGAAACTGAAAAGGTTTGTCAGCACAAATAAAGTGAGAAAGTGGCAAAAAACAAAGGCGATCACACGCTCACAGAGAAATGAAAAGGTCAGAAGTAAGAATAGCAATAGAATTCAGAGGAAAAAAGGTCAAAGTTATAAAGACAGAAAAGAAAAGAAAAGAAAAGAAAAGAAAAGAAAAGAAAAGAAAAGAAAAGAAAAGGCAATGGGTAACCAGTGAAGTCCCACAGTATGACGTGATGGTGTGCATGACTGCGTGTGTGTGTCAGCATGTTTCCTGCCTTAATGAGACTGTGGCTCAGTGGAGTGAGGAGGGCGTAGAGGCCGACTCCTCCACCTATCCCTGCTTATTAAACAGGTGGAGAGAGAAAGAGTGAGGGAGAGGAGACACAGAGAAACAGCAGAAAGACAGAGAGAGGAAAAGTGAGGAGGCTGAAAGAAGAGAGGAGGAGAAGAAGGTATGGAGGTAAACAGAGAGGTATCTGGTGTCACAGATTTCCACTCTTTTAGCTCTTCTACTGAATAAACAGCTTCAGCGTCAAATCCTCGGAGTGAACATGAAAGATCTCATTTTGCACAGCTATGCTAAAGATTAGCTCAACACATTGAAGTTTAATATGAATATTTTTGTCTGTTATGCGGATTCAAGAATTACATGTGATATTACGTCTTTCCAGTAAAAATCTGACATTGAGCAGTGGGTGTCACTTCTGATTTAATGCAGAAAAATAATCAATTATTAATCTAATAGAAACCATTTGGGTGTGTAATGAACCTAATCTGTACCTAATATGAAAATATTGATGTGCAGCTTTAAAACTAAATTTGAATGCAGAGTACCAGTGACTGAGGGCGCCACAGGCCATTAACATGTTTGATCCTTAAACTGGGGGACCAGGGTCAGACCTGTCAGCCCTCCCTGTCGTCACTTCATGTAGGAACAAGTTAACTCAATCCTTGTTGCTCTAGACCATTATCTTTAATGTTCAGAGGCCCAACAGTTCCCTAATGAGCAAACCCTTTGAAGAAAAACCTCCTGTTCACAGGTAGAAACCAGACTCTGGGTGGGTGGTCATCTGCCTCGACTGGTTGCTGCTGGTTCAGTTTATACAGAAGAAGAGAGAGAGTGCAATGAATAATAGTTATAATAACAGCTATGATAATAATAGAATATGACTAATGTGATACAGCATGATACATGCATGATAGTATATGTATGTACAAATATATGATGCAGATGGTGCACATAATAACTGTAATATGTACATAATAGTCATAATAGTAATAGAAATATGACTAATAATAATAACAGTAGCAGTGGGTGTCAAGCAGGTCCACGGTAGCTGACATGACCATGATCCACAATCCAGGCGCAGCCACGATCCACCAGAACCTGCGAGACGAGAAAATACAAAGACTGCAGGGAAGAAGCCAAGTTAGTAACATCTCCATCTGAGTGTGTACAGATGGAGAATACAGGGGTGTGAAACATACCTGTGCAGGTTCAAATGTCATCCAAAAAAAAGTCAGCATTTCCTTTTTAAAGATGCTGTATCTTCAGCACATGTGTGCACACTGTTTATACAGCTACCAAATCCTTCACATTATCCAGAGAGTGGCCACAGTCCTAGTAAAAACTGGTGAGTGCATTTCCCGCTGTTCTCAGGCCTGATCTGTGATATGCTTTGATACTAACACTGGGGGGCACCAAAGTCAGAAACTTTCTAATTTTACCTGTGCATATATATATATGACTTAAAAAACTAAATCCCCATGGATCTCTGTCTCCTAGAAATTACATTTATATGCAGCTAATTAGCAACAGCAAATACGTTTTGAAGGCAACGTAATGGCAACCGAAATACTTTTGTATTAATGTACTGAGGAACTGCAGTTAGTTAATGCACCTGGCATAGCGGTACATCGAAACACTGCCAGTCCTTCTGTATCCAATGGCTTAAAGACAAGTTTTTTCTCAAGCTTGATAAAGTAGAAAATACACTGTGAGACTCAAGGGAGAATTGTTTTTTCATACATGGCAGCCCATTATAACCCATTTTAATGTCTTACACCGCTCGCCTTACAGTATTTTGTACCTGCGTGCTGATGCGTGATTGCTTCCTTGTTCGGTTACTGCTCCTTGTTTTCTGTTTAGGCATTTTATGGATGGATTCTCATTCATCCAGGTCATGGTATGTCTATGTGCTTTTCAAGGGCAATTAGGCTTGCTTGAGGTTCTAGAAGACGTTTCGCCTCTCATCCAAGAGGCTTTTTTTTACGGTTGAGATTTGTTTTGGAGAAATCTCTGTAATTTTGTGAAACCTCCAAAGGTCACTGTCAGTATTGAGGTACACCCCCTTTGAAAAGAGAAGAATAAAAGAAATGATCAAAAAATAAATATCAATATACCTGGCAAGTCGCACAAGTGTTAATGATACTGAACATATGTTTACTGACAACATATTTCGTCGTTCACCAGTGGGTGGTGAACAGCACAGGACGTGATGTGTAGTGTTTCAGCCACTCAAACAGTGAGTCTGAACATAATCCAGGCAGGAGCTACCTTTGTCTGAACAGTGTAATTATGAATGCAAATATGCTGTATATAAATGTAAGTTCTAGGAGTTCTGATCAAACCTGAGTTGTGGCTGATGAACCCGGCAGAGTGGGCTGGCTCTCACCACCACTGACAGGCCTTTGGGCAAAGCCCTGAGCACAACATTTGCAATATGTGCTTGTCATGTTATTATTGATATTTTCAACACTGTGTATGTTTCAGAGTACAAATTTCTCAATAAGTCCAGCATTTTCAATTCAGTGATGTGAGTGATGTGACTGCTCTTAAAGCCACTGTCTCATTAATATTCAGCGGAGAACTTTAAAGCTGCCCTAGAGGCCACATCAAGAAATGCCTCAGGGACAAACAGGGAGGTGTTTGCTTTTCCAGTATTGTATGGAAAAAACCTAAAAACGATATGTGAAAGGCTGACCATGGAAGGAAAAACATCCTGCCTGTTTATATTTCTGCAGATATTTTAGTGCATAATTAACCAGTGGAGATGGATGAAAATGGAGGAAGAAGAAAGAAGAGGGGAGAGTGGACTGACAGAGGAGGCAGGATGGGGGGCAGGGGTATAAACTAAAGATCACTTTCATCCAAAAAAAATGAAAAATAAGACTTACAACCTCATAAAGACAAGCCACATTAAATCATGCTCATTCAGTTCCTCCCCACTCTCCCTCCGTCTCTTTCATTTCCACATTTCTCACATCCCATCCAAACTTTACTGTTGTCTTTTTATACCTCCTCTCCTGTGTCTCATCAGACTAAAGGACTAAAATTCACTCGCTCTTTCATAAAAGCACCCTCTTTCAACACCTCTCCACTCTTTCACTTCTGTCTTCATCATTCTGCTCCATCTCTGTCATTTCCATCCCTCCGTCCTCTCCTACCCACCCACCCGCTTTTTCTTCTCTCTGGTGTTTTTTATTAGAGGAGAGGACATGAGTTGGGGGGGGGGGGGATTCCTTGATTGCTCCAGCATATGTGAGTGGCCTGTAAATCTATCATCTCTCTGCTCTCCACACACACACACACAGTGGAACTTAGCCAAACCCTCAGAGGTAACACAGCTACATATACACACAGGGGGGAGATGGAGACGGAGAGAGGGACGGGAGAAGAAAAGGAAACGCAAACGTAGGAGAGTATATTTGCTTAACCCTCCAAACACTAGACTGGAGTGGTGGGCTTTGGAAAGAGTATTGGCTTTCACAATAAAGGTGAGGAGGGCACCTGTCAATCAAAATGGGATCCCAATAGGGGGGCACAGGTGACACGAGAGGCACAAACTGTAGCTCGTGAGATACACACAGAGGCAACCTCGGTCTCCCACACACACGAAAGAGACATTTGGAAGCGGGTAATTTCAACAAGAAGATGAGTTTCGTATCCCTGAATGCTTTCTGGTGATTTATCTGTTAGTGAGACAATCTGCGAGACACACAGCTGTTCCCCGGGAAAATAAACTTGTTTCAAAATGACAAGCCAGCCCCATTACCACACAACATTTTTACAAAGTCGCAAATACGGAAATCTGTTTGAAATGCTCAGATCTATCCGGCAGCTGTTTTTACAGTGACTGATGCTTGCTTCATAGCCTCCAGCATAGAATCAAAACATGCACCATTTAGAAAACCCAGTTGATAGAAGAATCCTGTTTGATCAAAGTTTTGTGTCAAATGAGCCGAAACGCTGTACACTGTAGGTTTCTATGGTGTCCACTTTACAGATTTCAGTCTTCAGTTTTTTAGTTCCCACCGTGATCCTGGTCCTCCTACTTTTTATAACTTAAGTCAGAGTACTTTTATGAGTCGGGAAACTCAGCAATAGACAGCAAGTTTGAATTTTCTGGCTCCAGGACTTTCACACGTGCAACCTTTCAATCGCTGGGTTTACTGACACCTCTGATAACATCAGTGCCATCCAGAACCACTCCTATCTGCCATCTGACTGTTGGTATGAGACAGGATCAGTGGTCTGCTGTATCAAAGGCATATGCATTCCCCGACCCCCCCCTCCTGATGCTTAGATGCTTCGAGGTGCTATACCAATGTTATATTCCTTCCTGCTCAGACAGTAGTAATTGCTGGCACAGCCACACAAGGTCCTAATCAGGAAAAGTGTTTGAACTAACAATCAATGCTCTTGTTTTTCTGGCGAGGACAGTCAGTCACAAAGTTTGAAAGACTTGTCAATAACTTATTTTAAGGGTGCTACAAGGTCAAATGTAACATAATGAAATGGGATTTTTAGTTGCACCTAGTGGTAGCTGAGGGGAACTACAACAACACTGACGAGCTGTGTGTTCCTGCACTACCTCTGCTTTGTGTCCATGGAGACTCAGGTGAGGTGGTGTCACACCACTTCAGGTAGCAGCTGGAGTTAGCATGATTCATGACAAGCAGTGTCATGTGTCCAGACACAGTGAGAGTACTACTGAGTTTGGTTTATTTTTCTAATTGTTTAATGAGTGATGTCAGGCTTGGTTAGCTCTCTCTGGACAGTGACTTGAGTTAAACATAGTGTGGGCAAAAAGGACAATCTCTGCCTCGTGATTTAAGAGTAAATCTAAAATTAGGAATAATGCAGCCCATGCTGAGACGTTTTCCAAGACTATGTGTGGTGTTTTTTTTATATATATTGTGTTATTTTAGTAAGTCTTGAAACAATGACTTTTAAAGGACATATGTGCAGGAGAAAATCCTGGTCTGCAGGACACTGAATAGTGTCTAACTGTGTTAGTAAAAGAAATTCATTAAAAAGTTGGCCAAGTCTGTCAAATGTTAATGGAATTTATACTCAATTGTATCGCAGCGCATTTTTAAAAAAGATCCAGAGCTTTTCCAGCTCTTTTAGTTCAAAGTATCCCAAGTTTGACAACAGTTTTACAGGCGTCACTTTTATAACAGCAGCCTATAAGGAAAAGGCTTTTTGTGTCTTTTTTTCTCGCAATACCATGATTGGCCACTGGAAAAGAGAGGCAGAGAGTCTTACTGGTGACACCATATCCAGCTCCTTAAAACATCTTCCGTATTTGCTAAAGGTTGCTGTATACTGCGCTATGTGCATAGCACAGTATACAGCAACACATTGAAAACAAACAGGACAGCTCCCTCTCCCTGTTTAGAAAGCCTGAAGCCTCAGCAGCAGTGGAGGTAACAGACGACTGACTGGCACTGATCAACAACACTTCCGAGCCACCCTTCAAAACATATTATGGTAATTGCCTGACAAGTGAACAGCCAATCTCAAAGAGGCACATGCTCATCCTTAAAATCTGTGCAGGTGCTTGAATCCGCACTGCCAGAAGAAAAAAAACACAGGAGCACTCTGTGTGCTCGCTCCCAGTTGTTCTTTTTTATTACGAGCAGATGATGATTGACAACGTGTCGATCACAGATGGTCTTCCTCTGGCTTCCTTACCTGCAGAGGAAGAAATGAAGAATTGGAAATGAGCGAGCGGTGCAATTACTTTTTGTCTGTAATTGTGTGCAAAGTGCCAATAACATATTACTGATTGCAACTTTAAGCCTAGACGTCCTCCCATTTAAACAATCATTTTTTTTAAAAACAGACTCACAGAAAAAGAGAAAGTTTAATCCCATTCATTGAAATTGATTTGGGGGTTTTAGAGTCAATTTACGGCACTTCGGTACTGCCTTTAAAAGTTGTAAAGGTGGAGTGGATTACATTATGACAGTGTGTTAAAATCCTGTCAAAGTGAGAGAGCTTCTGCAAGGCCAAATGGGTATTTAAAGGAGTATTTTTTAAAAGTTATCGTCATATCAGGGATGTTAGTGTCTCATCAGGAATCAGTAATTTCATGACTGGGACAAACTCAGTGAACTCCTTTAAAGCAGATCTGAGCTGGTGCAGCACTCAGATGCTTTTCTCTCTACCTGTGTGTGCTGTTGTGATTGCAGAGTCCAGGACGCAGTGTAGCGTAAAGCCACCGCTCCAAACTGCACTTAATCACACACTGCAGCACCGAGTAAATATCTAATCACACACACTGGGCTGCATGAATGCTGATGCGCACACTAATGTGTTTATCATGCACACACACACACACACACTCTCAAACTGCACATTTATGAATGAATGAACACACACACACACACGCAAGCGCACGCTGACTTGTGCCTTTCACGAATCGACGGGAAATTCCATCTTTTTCCACTTTGTGTAACGGTCAGACCAGGCAGGAGCACACACACACACACACACATCACTGTTTGTGATCTATCTCAATGCCACGCCTCAACAGATTCAATCAGAGGGGAGCCTTTGTTTTTTTTCCTATCTGTGGTTTTATTTTCCTATTCTCTCTCTCTCCCCTCTCTCTCCCCTCTCTCTCTCAACCACACACACATATACACGTGCACACGCACATTCACACACCTACACACACACACACAATCTCTCTTTCGTTCCTCGGTTGGAGCCAAATAACTTTAGTCTGAATGTTCCCACAGCTCTCACTATGGAGCTAAACACAGACATACAACAGGACCACACACACACACGCTGAAAGTTCAAGAGAGTGGGGGAGGATTGTGTTTGTGCGTGTGTGTGTGTGTGTGTGTGTGTGTGTGTGTGTGTTTGGGGGACAGGTGACAGTACGAGTGAGTTACAACTGCAGCTCGCTTTCTGTCCAACCCTCTAGATTTATTACACACTCACACACTTCAGATGCTACACACTTAAACAATTTATGTATTACATAACACACACACACACACACACACGCACACACACAAGCACTGAGTTTATATCACTATATTTCTGTGAAACCAGAAGCATTAGATAGATCAGTTATGCTGGAAGATTTCTGAAAGTGAAGTATTTAGATTAAACAAAAAGACATATTCTCATGCCTGGCACAGGTGCACAACTGCACTGAGCAAAGGTGGAGGGAGAAGCACAAGAAGAAGGGAGCAAATGACATACCATAAGAAGAGGAGTCGGCGTGCTGACGGGTGTCTGTAAATGTGAGAAACACAAGACACTCATTGCCTTGTCATGATCTGGTTGATCCCGTTTTGTCACTTCCTGTTTTATGTTGAAGCTTCACCTCATGTGTCATCTTTAACTTTACTTCCTGTGTTTTCCAGCCCAAGTGATTGTTTGATTTGTTTCACCTGTGTCTCATTAGTTGTCCTCCCCTGTGTGTTTAAGTCTGTGTTTTCCCCTCAGGCTTTGTCAGTTCATCGTCGTTCTTTGTGTCAAACCTACCTGGTAGGTAGGTTTAACCTACCTGTTATAACACTATAGTGTGAGTGTACGCCAGCCATTTTGGGATTTTGGACCTTGCCTAATTTCTCATTTTTTAAACTCGGGCTCCTTAGTTGGATTTTTGTTCTTCTTGGGACTTTTGACTTTGGTTTAGATTCTCACCTGCCTACCTGCTTGTAAGTCTTTGGTTTGGTATTATCACCTTGATAAATTTGTTAAACTGCGCCAACCCTATACCGTGTGTCTGCGTTCTATCCCTGTCCACCTGTGACACCAACCCTGACACAATGATACTTTTGATGATTATATATATATATATATATATGTCTATATATCTATATAGATTTATAGAAGCTGTATGCCAGTGGTTCTCAAACTTCACCCCTCATTACCCTCTTCAGAAGCAGAGAAAAGTTCATACCCCACCACATAATTTATATCAATCATTATCACTGGAAATCAAGTAATAAAGGATCCCGAGGTCTCAAAAAGATACTAAGGCTCCGTTGAGGTCTGGTTGTTTCCACGTGGAGAAACTAACAATCTGACGAATACTGAATGAAGAGCCAGTGCTTACATACTGTGTACTCATTGATTATTTATCATAGCTCATAGCTTTTTTTGCCGAACACAGCTACCTGAAACTGCTGGAAACAAGCTTTAGAGGAGTGCTGAGACTGAATCAAAACAGTGAAGTGGTCCAGAAACCAAAAACAATAAGATGAAAGATTCTAAAATGTTCCACAGAACTAAGAGGACCTGCAGCGTTTTCAGATTTTTGATTCCTCCTGGGTTTGTCTCGACACTAATGTGTTAACATAGTAATTTGATCCATTGTTGATAGAAATATGTGTATCAATTAGAGCAGTTTTAAGTGTATGTAAAGTGTTCCTCTAATTGACTAAATCCCTGCAATCCCCTGAAGGCAGAGGGACAGTGGAATGAATTCTATTAAATGGAATAAAAAAAAAAGAAGCTGCACCAAAGTGCAGAGCACAGTTACACACACTGATCAACGGGGCATCTTCACTGAAACATGTGCAGCCAGCATGAAACTCACCATATGCACATATACCGCACGTCCTGCCTTACAGAGACATCCACGTGTGCATCTGACACTAATCGTCGGTGTTGATCGACTGAAAGCTGCTTATCACACCAGTTTATGGCTAGGACAGATGCTTGAGCAGCTGAATACGGCCCTTTTGGCTTTCCATACTAATCACTCATAATTCACTCAGTAATTCAAACTCACTGCTAAATACAGTGTGATCAATATTTACCCAATGAAGGGCAGACTGGGTAAGAGTAAAATTTTTGCTTCAGTTATCCGTTGCTGGAGCACAGTGCGATAGTATGGGTTCAGCTGCTGTCACATCCCTCCTTCTGTTCTGTCTGCTCTTTCTTTGCCGTTCTACCTCTCTTCATGACAGTTAATTGAGAAATATACACAATTCACAGCCTTAAGGTACAAACCGTACAGGTGGGGCCCTGAAATATTGCGGCGGATTGACTAATTAAAAAAGAAAATCCCATTTACCATCAACTTTTCATATCCCAAGACCGATTTGATACGCTTGATTCAATACCAAATTCTAAAATCTCACCTGAGGCGGCAAATATTGCCGAGCGTCTGAATCTAAAAGTCTAAATCCATCTGTTAGCGCGCAAAGCTGAACCCGCTGCTGTCTGCCTGAGCAGAGCAGGTTGCACTGCAGAGTGAGGCAGATGTTAAAGCTAAATGAAGATGTCCTATTTCATTTCCTCCTGCTCCTCAACTCCTCTGCCCACAGTGTCCCAGTCACTGCCCCCCCCCCCCCAAACACACACACACACACACCTTCCTTCCTTTCTTTTCCCTCTCTTTGGTTATGTCCATTTTTTTTCCTTCCTCTTCTCAGTATAAACTCTGCCGTGCACGACTGACTTTTATATGAAAGCGCCATTTCCCACATGGGCTAAAGAACACACTAAGCAGTTAAAGTGTCAGAGGACATCAGTCAGTGGTTACCTCAACAAACACACACACACACACACACTGCTTCTCTATATTCAGACCTCGCATTTTGCAACAAGCGACGACTTCATCCATCAACTAAACACTATGCCTTTTCTACGTTTGATATGCAGTTGATGAGTGATTACTTCACTTTGTATTTCTTAGTGAAGAGAAAGTAACCACGGGACCCAACGAGTCCTGACGTGAATGAAATCTCAAGAGCTGTGAGAGATTATCAAGCTGTCAACGGCAGCTTTCCACTGAAAGGGAACCCAGACTTCTCAGGGATGTTTGCAGCACTTTAAAGCTGCTGCGATTCTACCGCACAACAAGACAGAGTCGAGTCTCGTCAGTTTATTTATAAGGCCCAATATCACAAATCACAAGGGCTTTACAGTCTGCACAGCAGACAGCACCCTGCATCCTCAGACCCTGATGAACATCACATTCTGGTTAAGGTCAGAAAATCATTTAAGACTTACTCCCATTTGAGCATCTTTAAGCCAGCACACCCTCCACACGAGCCAAATCCCGGCCTGAAGCCGTCTGACAGGAGCTCACTGGCTGCTCCGGGGTCTAGATTAAAAACAATATTTTTTTATTGGCTCCTTCCAGAAAACAAGAGGCTTTCATGGCCTGTCTCGGTGAAAAACAGCAAGCGTAAGTGAAAAAAAATGAAAAAAAAAAAGATCTAGATGAGAGAAAACAATTAAAGTAATCTTTAAAATCAGGGCTCCTGCTCTCTCGACCTGCCAAAAGAGTTTTGGCTGTTTAATCTTGTAACATCTTTTGAATGTTCCAGTTATAGATCATTGTTGTTGATTGTCTCCCAGCTTCAGTATCGTCTGATTTTCATCACCACCAGATCAGATATGATCATTTATGTGCTTTCAGCTAACTCTGAACTAAATGTTGATGTTTGCATGATTTTGTATCTTGCATCGCGGGCTTTATATTGGGATGTGAAGCCGGGTCAGCAGCAGAGTCCAAGCAAATGACGACAACAATGGCAGAAAGCTTTGCCACAGCATAATCAATATTTTTGTCTGAACAACAGATCAAACAACTACATGTATGTGAATGTGGTTGCTCATAGTAATGAACCCACATGGAACTATTGTCTGACTCTGCAGATCCTCTTTGCTGCACCAGGCATGTTAGCATCTTTCAGCATATTGTTTCGGTTTAACTGCTCACAACTTCGCAGTTTTCTCTACCCAGATCTCGTGCCCCAAGCCGAAGTGTCCTTCCAGCCAGTAAGGACGGCTTACCGACCAGGCAAAGTGGGCAACTGCCCTCAGAACCCCAAGGACCCAAAGGTCCCAGGTTCTCTGCATTGGTTTTGGTTTTGATCATTTGCTTTGTTGCAAATTAATTATTGCAAACTGAATTATTGCAAATGAAGCACTATCAATATTGAACACTAACTAAGGTGGGTCCTGCAGTATCAGATCTTGAAGCCCTGTCCTGAGCGGCCCTTTGTCAAATCACTTCAAGACATGTTTTTCAAATGCAGGTCACATCTGGATAGCGTCTTATTCATTTTGACACTTTTTGAATATTTTTCTCTTTTTTTCTGTCTGGGTTAAAATTACTTTATTAAAGCACACTTAAAGGGGTTAAAACAAAATTCAAAAGCATTAGCTTATAATGGGAAGCAAAGGTTATTAAGACCTTTTTATCCAAGCACCTTAAAGAGCCATTAGTTGATCTATTTGTAGCTTGAGCAGCCTGATTGGGAACCAGCTCCCTGCCCGAACAAAGTTAGAGTGTTTAGTCATGTCATTGACCCTGACTTCACTGCTGGACTGTGGAGACCTTGATGGACTTCTAACTGCACCTCCACTCATTTACATAACTTTAAGTTGCCTTTCAACTTCTGAAATCTGATTAATCACACAGACCAATGATCATTTAAGTAAAACACTTGCCATTAGCCTCTGTGACATTTTGTTTCTGTGTTTAGTGGATGCACCCACAACCATGTATGTGTGTGTGTGTTAAATGAACCCTGTGGGTGTGCTTTGGCGTAGGTAACACTCCATTACTTGTCCATTTCCTCTGCATGGCTGGCCTGAGCATTTTACCCACAGCATAGTGCACTAATTACCGCTGTAAACACACACAAAGACAAACACTCATAACCATTTACCTTCCTAACTTCACAGAGCCACAGTCCTCCCATCCCGCTGCTTCCACTCTCTGTCCGATTCCATTCAAGTGATCGCAGTTTTCTCCATTGTGTCAGGAGACACAACAACAAAAGGATGACCAGATTCAACCAGGTTCAAATGAGAGTGGGTGGAGGAGGAGGTGGATGGAGGGGATTTCATCTTCATCGCTGAATAGATGTGATTACATCTCTGGGGTTGAGCGGTGGGCCGACGGAGGGGAGGAGGCAGGAGTTGACAGTGGGTGAAGTAAGAGCTGGACAGATAATGACAAGCTGCGAGGCTGAAGTGGGACAGAGCAGATGAGGTCTCTTGCCTCTTTTTGTTCATCTTTTGGGTCATTGCTCTGATTAGTGAAGATGAAATGAGCACTTGTGTGCTTTTTCTTAATATTGTTTAAGCAGACTGAATATTAGATACAAAGCACAGCTGTGTGGTCAGTTCTTGTCGAGCTCAATAGGTAGAGCATGATTAAATTCTTAGTGTAATGAGCCACTGAAAAAGATGAGATTCTATGGATTACAAAATAAGATGAAACTGCAATGTTTATAAGAAAGTTTTTCTGAGGTAAACAATGACCGTCTCGGTTGTAATCTCACAATGTTTTTTCTGTTATCTCAGACCTCGTCTTGGTCCCATGGCTTGTTGTGTCTGAAAGACTGGAGAGGACTCCGCTGTCAGTTAATCACTGCGACTCTAAATTCTCTAATGTCCCCCTTAATGCTTATTTAACTACCAAGCAAGCTCATTTTAGCTGTGAGGTTGTATGCGCAAATGTAAGGAAAGATATCACAATGATACAGTTAGCTTGCGACATTGTGGGAGAATATTTGGACTGCTGTCGACTGTGATCAGCTGACTTGCACCACCAGCAGGTTGACATTTGCAGTTTTGAGTTTCATGGCTTAGCTATAGGGTGAATTGCCATGAAATTTGAGGCAAAAATGCATGTTCCCCTCAGGATGAACAGTATGCACGTTGGCGATCCTCTGACTTGTCATCTAGCGCCATCATCAGGTCAGATGTGGACAGCATATTAGCATACTGACATTAGCATTTAGCACAAAGCATTGCAGTGCCTAAGTACAGCCTCACGTAGCTGTTAGCATGTTTGTAGGAAGATGTAGGAAAGCATTGACATCTCTTCAAAGCCAATCAGGGGAAAAACAAGTAAGCAGCGGTCTTAAACAAACTGCAACGTTAGTCCAACACCCAAAGCTTTAACAGTTCACAGACCAACTTCGGGGTTCAACTTTGACCTCCATAGTTGTTTTAGGTAGTCTGTGGTCTTCTTTACAACCTGTCTGATCATGTGGCTGCCTGTTTCTTGCCCTGCCGTATTTTGTTAATATCCCTGTGTTCACATCGGCCTCAGAAATGGCTTTGATGAGTAAGAATTGATGGCCCGAACTATATGACAAGACCCAAGTTTTAATTAACTGGGATTATCTTTAAAGCATGTCTACCCCCTCTGGCAGTGAGAGTAATTACACAAACACTGTCAACTTGCTGAAGACGCCGCCGACTTAATCAGCATTGTGTCAACTCATTTGGCAAGGGCTTAAATCTAACAGACATCCATTTATGTGTACAAATCCCGCACTCCGGCTTTAAACACTTTTAGGTGTAGTAATCGTGGCTGGGAAGTGTGGATCTGTGCACCAGATTTTGAGACAAACCACTGAATAAGCATTAAGACATTTCACTTAAAAAAACATAAATATCAGTCCCATTGTGGTGCTACACGAAATGTGATCATCATCCAGGTCAGTAGGCAGTAGTAATGTCTGTACAAAATTTCACACCATCCATCCAGCAGTTGTTGGGATATTGAGTCTGGACCAAAGTGGGAGACCAACCGACCGATTGAGTCACGGTGCGAGTGGGGCTAATTGATGAAGTGTAGAGGGATGACAAGGGCTGCTAAATCTTCTAAATGAGGTTCTCATTTGTTAAGTTATTTACCCAATGCCCCAAAATCAATGCAGTAACGATTTCCTGATGTCAAAATGCTACATGTAGCACCTTTTATAAAAGGCAACCGAGAAGAGAAAGTGTTGGAGAACGAAAGAAATAAGAGGAAATCTGGAGATTAATTTTGGACAGTTATTAAACGAGGGGAAAGGAGCGTGCAGCTCGGTGGATAGATGGAGAGCAGATGAGAGGGAAATGTTATGAAAACAGATGTTAAAATAAGAGTGATAGAGAGGAGGGCCAACTCACACAGTATGTTTATTCAGCCTGTTTTTAGTTACATGGAATTGATATGCCATGGCATTCACTCCCACTACTCAGGGACACACAGGCCTTTCACAATGGTCTTGAGTACAGTCAGCAAGGACAAACAACTTCACACTTCCGCACACAATCCTTATCCGAGCTCAGCCTCAGAGAGCATTCCCACTCTTACTGCTAAACATGAAACCAAGAATAGATGAAGGGTGAAGGCCATGGATAAACAGGAGTGAGACCTTTCTGCGTCATTATACCTAAAGCAGTGCTGAGGCGCACACTTTCCTACACGGTAGTGGTTCCATTTGATGTGATTTGTTCATCCCATCCCCTCTCGTCCCACACGCATCCCCTCAGCCCCCTCGAAAATACAAACAAAAAGCAAATGTTGCCAAGTCTCGTGGTGGGACAGTGAATGGAAAATGTAATGGCATTCAGCCAGTAGGCCGCCATCTTCATGCACCTTATCCCGTCCAAGCTGTGTGTGGAAATGGATGAGTATCGCGCTGCAGCATATGGGCCAAACATAAAACAGAATAAGCAATAAGGAATGCTTCTCCACCTGTGGCTCTGCAAGCGCATCCACCATACATATTCAGCAGCACGACGGGAAGCTCAACACGGAGCACAGTGGGGCCACGAGCACACACTGCTGACACTGTAAAACTATGCTAATTTGAGCTCGCGAGCGTGCAAGGCAGATTTTTACAGTAGATGCATTTCATGTAGCTTGTTATTTGCATGGGATGGCCTCATGAGAGTCTTTAAATGTACAAGCCCGTTCCCAGAAAAGTTGGGACACTGTGAAAGTAAAATATGAATAGAAAAAGAGTGGCAATAGCACAAAGTCAACATATGAAATGATGAAACTGAGACATTTCATTGTTTGTTTTGGAAAATTCTACCCTCATTTAGGATTTGATGCCAGCAACACGTTTCAAAAAAGTTGGGACAGTGAGAACAAAAGACTGGAAAGGTTGTGAAATGCTAAGAGAAAACACCTGGTTAAACATCTCACTGGCAGCAGGTTAGTAATATGGCCCAATATAAAAAAGAGCATCCCAGAGAGAGAGAGAGAGTCTTTCTGAAGTAAAGATGGGGAGGGGTTCAGTGGTTTTCAGTGGTGTGAGTGCCTTAACATACCCATGAAAACCACTGATCTTGCTTTGGCTCCTGAGGGCGGATATCGTATTCTCAGCGCTCATAATGTAAGAGAAGAAAGGAAACATGTTGCTAGGCAATGTTTTTAGCAACACTAGTAGCGTGGCTCTGGATGGCGATGTCAATCAGTTAGTCAGTCAACCTCGGCCCATGCTATATATCAACAAAATTGGATGAATGCATCAATCCACACTGGCTCATGATAATTTATTTTCTCAGCTGTCAATCTCAAGTGGGCGGGTCTTGCATAATATGAGCCAACCTAAGGGCAGGCGTAGTGAGAGTAGAGGAGAGGTGCTGCTGCAAATGCAATTCTTTTCATGGTGACCATGATGGAGAATGAAGCATAACCCTTGTCAGTGAATATTTTGGTTTAATTTGTCTTCATTTATCCTTAAATATAAATCTAAATACAAGAATATAATTCGAATATTATTATAAATGAGCCGATATTTTGTGCTCCCCCTCAGTAGTCCAGTATATGAACCTCATATCCAGAAAATGCATCACAGGCTTGAGATAATCTCTCAAAATGTTCTTTCCATAGATCATTTGTTCTTTTCTGTTTTTTTTCTTACCTTCCAAAGGGCAGATAAACATTGCAGATTTGCTTTTTTAAGCTCCACCCTAATTCAATTCCCTTATTCAAACAAGTGCATACACAACCTGATGAGACGGTGGCTGTTTGAGTTTAAACAGCTTACCAAGTTTTCTGCTCAGACACCACGCAGCCAGACACAAGAGCCTGGAAAGTTAAATCTGTGTTTAGACCAGTGTGTAACATTCACAAGTAGAGTGAGTCCACTGCATTACAGCTATTAAAGACCTTTATTCAGAATCTAAGAGTGCTGTCAGTGTTGTTCATCTATGTTACTGTTATTAAACTGGGTTTTGATGAAGAGTTTGCGTGTCCTGCTATGATTTTCCTGTTGGTTTGGTAAAGTTTAGGACTGTTCTGTTGGAAGACGTGATGTCTCAGAAGGAGACAGGTCTGCTGTGTTGTTAGCCACTGGTGTACTGGTGTAATTTGGAGGGAGACCAGTGTGGCAAGGTCACTTCTATTTTCTTTTGTTGTATTTTAATGCAACATCATTGCACTTTAATAGACACGTGAAAGATGCTGTACCGCTGCAGATGGAAGATCCATGGAGGAGGCCACATGATGACATATGACAACAACATTATGCACGAGTCAGGCCTTATTGTTCAAGGACAGAGTGCCTCGCAGGGCCAACCAAGAGCATGAAAGCATCAGGAAGAATGATCATGACGACATGACACAGTCAACATATTAACAAGCATTTCATGTCTTAGGATGCCAGATTTGATGCTGCTAAGAATGAACAACTCTTTGTGTTAAGGTGGAAATATTCTGTGTCACGTTCATGGTTTTTGCATTAACCTGAATGGCCAGGATAATTTATATCCAACAGTTATCAACAACATTTGACAGCAAGTTTAGGGCCCGTGAGCAGTTCCTCTTAATTTATAATCATGCAGGAGACAAGCTAAGACCCCAGTCTGCAGTCTTCACAGGTGAACCTGGGAATCACACAGAGCTACATCATGCTTCAGGATAAAAGAAAGGTTTGGTTTCATGTCAGCTTTGTCCACATGCACGCTCCCACTCTCTCTCTCACTCTTTCTAGTCAGGAGCAAGAACCAGATATCTGATTGTTCTCAGTGGTCAGTGGCAGTAATTCCAGCTGCATTATGTATTTTATGTACGTGTTATGTGCTACAGGTGTCTGGGTTGATCTCTCTCCAGGGGTCTGTCTGACAGGATGATCTGTGCCCTGATGTCCATGTGTTTGTGCATGACAGAAAATCTCCAACCGGCATCGCTGTGCAGTAACTGTTGATGAAAGGTGAAAAACTACTACACATTTACAGTGCTACTCAAAAGTGTGGACATATGTTCTCATCCAGTGGTATTTTCAATGTAGATTAGCACAATAAAAGAGATAAACTGTAAACAAAGCAAACATGTTTCTGTTTTAGATTGTTCAGAATGGCCACCTTTTTGTGCACATTTGTACAGTATCTACCAGATTCATGCACTGTTATATACTGTAGGTATCTGGTAGAGCCTTTCCATCCAGTTCCATCTCAAAGGTTATTGGTCAATGTATTGAACAGAGTTCAGAAGTGAAATATCTCAGTATCATGTTGAATTCCTATCCAAAATTTATTTATAACAGCTACACAACATCTCAAATTGTTCTCTTGGAGGCTTTTTCCTTCTTTCAGTTACAAGTCAAACACTGAATATCTGCACGCTGCTGCAAGAAAACGTCTGCAGCTCCAGAACATTTGCCTGCAAAAACCCCGCACGGGCCGCATCCTATTTGTAATGTATGTCGGAGCGATACACAATGAAGCGTCCACCGGCCGGGTAACACTCTCACGCTGAGCTCACATTGTTGAAGAAAATGGAGCTGTGATTTGGCATGAAGAAAAATGATTTGCTCAAGCTTTCACTGTCGGCTTACACGACACCACTTAGTGCACTCTCCTCTGGGATTGTAAGGAGCGCAGGATACATGTACACACACTCAGCTCAGAGCATACACAGGCTGTGAAGTGCACTCTTAGTGCCACGCTGCTGAACACACACCGCAGACGTGCACCCGCAGCGGCGGAGGAGCGCCTCGGATGCTTTAGCAATCAGACTACGACTGCCGTGCTGAACTCTTTGAGTGCCCTCGTACTGTAATCTGAATGTGCACACACACTGCCTGCTTATTGGAATGCAGACACGATTGTGAGAAAAAGCCAGGGGTCTGTTTGGCCTCTGAAAACCTTAACTAGTAGCTGAATCTGGGTGTCGGAGGGACTAAATTCTACTTGACACCCCGGCCTCCTCTTCATCTGATGACTCTGGCAATCTGTGTGTCATGTAAAATTAAGTGGATCTGAAGATGCGGAGAGGGAGATGAAATGGAAAGTGTGGTAGAAATTAAAAGTGATGAAGTGTGTGTGTGAATCCCGGCAGCGTTTCTGGTGGTTAGGGCTATGACGCACGGTGGGAGTGACAAGGTAGTGACAAGTTTCCTCTGATCAGGGCTGCAGACATGACAGAGCAGAGTTTCAGACTTGGAGGCAAACACACTCAGCCCTGATGGTCTCCATCTTTGATTTTCTCTCTCTCTTACACACACACACACTTGTAAAAGCCCTGTGGGTGAGCGGTTCCTCTCCTCTGCCACAGCCACCCTCCTCCTTCCCGCTGCGCTCTCTTGTTTTTCGTAGCCTACAACTTTTCTGTTTTAACAAGCGAAACGCTTTGAATGCAAAATTGAACTCCTAAGCCTGAAGGAGCCGGAGAGAAATTAGTGTCAAATATGCGTGTTGCATGATCCAAAAATAAAACTGGATTTACAAACGTGTATGATGATCCAATCTACAAACATACCAACCAATCTGAACAAAGATTGGTTGGTGAAGGTTTCATAAATAAATACAACCCAAATTCAGTAAATGTCAGTATTCTACACATACATTCCCACCGTCAGCTTCACAGCGCTGATAGCATTTGCTTTTGAAAAGCTTCCCATGCATGGCAATGCTTTGAGTAATGGTGACTGAGCAGATTTAATTGCATGGTGATATCATCTTATAGAGTGATTGACATTAAATTGTATTTAAAAAATTGACTTTCAGCTAATAAACTTATTGCAATTTAAAATAAGTTATTACTTCTATCTCACAGGGGTTGTGTATTTTCTCATATAAAGTTTTTTTTTAACTCTTTAAACGTGAAAATGAAATCAGTAATATGATAAATGAACAATAACACAATCTACACCGTCTCATCTAAACTAGTCATGGTCTGAAATAAAGGAGTCATCTGTGTCTGAAAATGACTTCATGTAAAGGGTTCACGCTAAAAAGCCCTGGCCATGAACCAGCTCACCGTCAATAAGCTGCACTTTTGCAGGTTGAGGCTTTAGAACTCATTGCTTGAACAGCAGCAGTCAAATCAATGATCAAGCAAACTCAGTTATGTATGTAGCTACTGCATGTTTTTGGTTTGTCACATGAATCCACTGAACGCTGGACATCTGCGTTTTTCACCAGCAGTTTAATGAAACATTTGTTGTCCAGGAAGCTTTTTAAATGTGAATGGCATTCAATTAATGAACTTGAAGTTGAGAATATATTTGGAGTAGTTCAAGGTGGGTTGCATTTATTTGCAAATCTGTTTTACATTGGTTGAGATTGGTTGGTAAATGTTTGTTTCTAATCACACAGTACTAAAAAATACACATGAACATATGAACATGCAAAGAAAACCTAGTCTGAACCATTCTTTACGCGAACACACACACACACACACAATCCTCTCAGTGATAAATGTCAGCCTTCCTCCTCCTGAACAGATATCGATGGTTATTTGGGCTTATTTCTCCAATCTGTTGTTCACCTCAGAGCGGAGATGGAATCCATTTCTGCCTGGTTGGCGGCGAGGGTGACTGTAGGACAAGGTAATTTGGCTGGCTGGCACCCTCTAGTATCTCTCTGTCTGAGCTGCTGAGCTATCTCAGCCTCTGTTTCCAAAGTTTACCTCAAACAAACAAGTGCAGCGGACACAAAAAAACCCTCAGCTCTCTGCTCTGAGGCGCACAAACTGGTCTTTGCTGGAATGAAACAAAGTCCAGACACATCAGTGTTTGTTAAGTTTGATCTGGCGTTCGCAGAGAAGTGAAAAAAAAACAAGACATGTAATATAAACTTATTTTTTAATGTCATTTCAGTTTATATCTTGTAAGGTATACATATATACTTTCAGATTTCAACAGGAAATCAAACACTGAACATTTCATCTCTTCAATAAACGACGGTGTACTGCTGAATTGTTTTGCACACCTGCGAGTTCAAGAGCCAAGACTCCAAGAGTCCAAGACAAAGACTGGAAGAAATGTAGTGTCATCGGTTTGTCTAGGAGTGTAGTGTCCAAACAAGGAGCCATCCGTGAAATGGGAGGGATCCAATTGGTCCACAAGTAAACATAGATCTCATTTCAAACACAGGGATATCAAGATAAGTCCACATCCAAGTACCAGCCTTTCTTCAAATAAGAAACTGAACCAGACAGATGTGTCCAAGTCAGTGTGATGAAGATTGTCAGGACGAATCTATTAAACTCAAAGAATCTATTTGTGGAGACTTTAGACTCGAGGATGCCAGCCGTTTAGATTATTTTCACGATACAGATGGCGTCAAGAATGAAAACACAGCACTGTAACACAGTGATGCTTCCAAAAGAACAGGAGAAATCACATTCTGTCTCTTATAAATGACAAGTTCAATTTCCAAGCAATAAAACGTACCTCTTCTCAAGTCAGTACACTCAGAGCATTTATGTTACAGCCTTACAGCTCTCAGTCTGATGTGACCAAGAGCTTATTGAGGCTAATGTTAGCTAACGTTAGCGTAGTTTCCATAGATAGTTTCTGCTGTGCAGTTGACGTTACAGAGTCAGTTCTCTGACTTTTCACACTCTTCTGTTCTTGTGCACCTGGTAGACAATGTTTTAGTATTTCCTGTAGATGCCACAAGTGGCAACTGTTCAGCCAAAGTTTCATAGATTCACTTATGTTACAAGCACTTTGGGTAAAGGCAGAGGCTGCAGAGCTGAGCCAATATTGAAATCCATTAGGCACTGAGGCTCGTCATGCAGTGTGGTCACTAGTGAGTAAAAACACTTCTAAAAGCTACAGAGTACCTAAAATACATAAACAATCAAAAACAATCACTAAAATCTTGTGGATAATCACAGTAGTTGTTGGCGCTGTAAACACGTTTGAGGAATTTGGGAGAGCTGCACAGCATGCAGTTTGGCAGAGGAAGATTAAAAGTGCATTTGGAAAAAAGAGGAATGTCTTCCTGAGATTCACAAAAAACGATTTCTGGAATAAAACTTTGAAGACTTCCATAGTAGCACCGTAGATAATATTGTTCAGCCGTTTCATTTGTTTTAAGCTCCTAAAATGAAAAGGCAGACTTCCTGCGAATGACTGGTCCAAGATGCAACGCAGTCCAACTTTCTGTCCATGCTGGAATGAACTCGAACTTTAGCTCCCTGACTAGTGAGGCACTTTTCAATCTGAAGGCATATGGAATGATCATTTTAAGGAATTTGAGCAGCAGCACACCGAGAGAAAATTTCAAGAAAGGAAAAAGGGGAGTCTCTCTCCCGACTGTATCGGGAATTAGACCATGGCCTCTATCAAAGATACTGTATGGAGGAAGAAGTAGCTGATGGAGTGACAGAGGTGGATTTGCAATCTAAGTTATCCCCTGTGGGTTGTCAGCTTGTTGAGTATTGGTGATATACAACCTGCTTGGCAGGCTGTATATCTGAATAGCTGTTAGGTACATGCAACCACAGTCTGATTGTTTCATGCTTAAATTGCAAAAGGTTGACTTGAAGGTTTATGATCACGGGGCCTTCAGAAGCTTGACGGGAATACCAGAACTACAAGTTGACAGCACAAGAAAACATTAAGATAGTCAGGATTTTTGCAATCCAACTGGACAAGTCTAACATCCGGTCATCATTTTATATAGTCTAAAAATAGGCTGTCTGGAGACTTTCCTCTTCATTTTACCTCCACGTTGTGCGAGGCAGTGCAGATGGTATCAATGAGTCAGCAGTGGCGTCCCCATCTGGGTCAAATTTCAAGGGCTGCTTTCCCCAGACTGTGTTTGGGTGGAGAGGTCAGTGCTGGAGCACTGCTGAGGTCTGCAGTGACGCTGCACTAAAAGTGGTCACCACACCTTCAGCGGGAACCTTCAGCAGCGGCTACACTCACCAGCCCTCAGCTCCTAAGGGAAGGGGATTGTTCAAAGGTCAGTGGTGATGACAGGTGTGACACCGTGGATGAGCAGCGTGGGGCCCAGGTCCTGGGTCAGCAGTTCCAGCTGGTGTAAGTAGGTGGTGTAGCGGCGGGTGTCCGCCGGGGGGCGGGGCAAGTACAGGAAACGCACAGCAGGGGCGGGCTGAGCCGTGTCCAGGATCATCTTATTGACAGAGGACAGGTAGTCATCTGACAGGCGAGTGGCATTGCTCGGGAAGCTATTAACATAATCTTCATCCTCCTCCTCCTCCTCTGTTCTTGGCTTTTTCTCTTCTGTAGTGGTATCAGTGGACTGCGACAGGTGCTTCCTGCCCCACTTACCTTGCCGCTGCCAGTGTAGTGCCACCTGCTGGTCCCACGGCACGGGATAGACCTGAGCTTTGATTCTCAGCTCTTTCAACAGCTGGCCCAGCTTCTCCTCCGAGCCCCTCACACTCCGCCCTTCCTCCACGCACAGGAAGAGGCGGAGGGTAGCTTTGCGCCAGGCTCTCACCATGTTGAGGATACATGCTAGCTGTAGCAGGAACAGAGAGCAGGTGTCGACGTAGCTACTGCTGTCCGGACGCAGGAGGTTGACCGGCCAGACGTCAACATACACAGCTCCTTTCCCCGGAGAGGAGGAGGGCGGGGAGAGGACCTGGGCTCGGTCAAAGCTGTTGAAGTATCGGGCCAGCACCACATTCTTTAGCATCTTCATGGCATCAGCAATGATCGCTACATACTCCTGGGGTCCGAGGACCTTCCCGTCTCCAAATTCACCATGATCATGTCTGTCGCTGGAGCACCGCAGGGAGGCAAAGTGGAAGAGAGGGGGGTGCTGCTCGAGCTCCTCAGAGGAATCTGTGCACTGAATGGTAGACAGCGATGGATCGATCAGCTTGTCCTTTGGAAGACAGTCATCATAGAATCCGAGGACAAGTGTGTTAGGACGCATCCCACCTGGAAAGAGGGGAAGGAGGAGAAAAGAAAACTGAGGGAAAGAATGAGACTAGACCATTTGTGACAATCTAATGCAAATCCTTTCTTTATCATTGTCATTGATTTGTTGAGTGAAGGGTAGAGGTAGAGGTTTATCAGATGAAGACGTGAAAGTGAGAGACAGATGTAAAGAAGACACTCGCTGGAGTGAGAAATGGAGCCAGGGCGAGATAAGAGGAACGGCTGGCGAAAAGAAGAGTGTTCAAAGTCAGACATGAGTGACAACTCTCAGGAAAGCAGGAAGACGGCAAACAACAAGGAGGGAACTGGAAAACCACTGACAGTCAAACGTCTGTAACGTTTGCAGTGAGTGTTACTGAAGAGGCGAGTGTGCTCCAACCTTAGTTTACATTTAAAACCAAGACTAAAATTACAATCAGACAATTATTTTTAAAAACTTACAGTACAATAAGGGCCTGAAAATAAGATTTAATACATAAACTAGAACTGTAAATGTGCTTGCAAAGATTTGAAGTTGGAAGCACTGAAAGAAATGTCATATTACTGACAGAAGCTGAAATGGTAACTAAAATAGAAGTAGTGATGGGAGTTTAAGTTTCAGTTTAAGCCTTAAATGAAGATAAAATGCCATTTTAAGTATGAACTGAAAGAAATTCAAGTGGCATCATATTTTGAATAAGAGTATAGATTTTGGAAATATTACCTTTTTTGTAGGGATTTAGAGCAAGTATATCATCAATAACATTCTTTGCTGGTATATTAGGAAGTCTAAAATGTTTACTAGCAAAACTTCGCATTTGTAGAAATCTAAAAAAATGTTTTTTGGGAATATGATGTTTTCTTTGCAGTGTTTCAAATGACATGAATGTTCCTTTGAGACAGAGATCTTTTATAAAGACCAGACCATTTTTATGCCAAATTTGAAATTATGTGTCAGTTTTAGACGGTGGGAAAAGGTGATTGTTAACCAGGGGGGAGAAAGAGCTGGTTAATATGAAACTGTTTCCTGAACTGAAACCAAATTTTCAGGCAGTGTTCACAATGGGATTTAAGATTTGAGGGTGTGGGCCTGTAGGTATTGCAGAACTCAATAATGAAATAGGTGAAATTGCTACATTAACATTATTTTAACAATGCAGTAATCACATGAAATATGTCACACAGCAGCTTTAACTACAATGTTAGCACCATCAGCAGCTGTAATCCCAGATATCAATGGAGGCTTTCCAATGTCCTGGTGACCAGCAGGCACATTATGTGGTGAAGGAGACACTCACCTAGTCCAGATATGAAGAGGAGATGTTGGATCCCGTGACGCACAGAATCGGCCAATGTCAAGTTGACAAAGGCTTTGATGTTTAGATGGTCCACCAGGGACAACCAGGAGTCGTACTGGGACTGCAGAGGGTCAGATGGCAAAGTGTCTGGGAGGGTGGAGGGAAGAGAAATGGTACGATATGAGAAATACAGCTGACGGTTCAACTGAAGCGTATTTGGATTCAGAGAAGGTGAAGGGAAGAGAAGGCCGGGAACAACTGATATACAAGTCAAAGGAGAGAGCAGGGAAGTCGGTATGACAGAGCTGGAATTAGAGGCACAGCATGAGAGAGATACGAGACAAGACGCCGAGATGTGGGGGGGCACTGAGAGAGAAGGATGCGAGCACAAATGACAGCGTAGACAGAATGTGAGACAGAGAGAAAGATACAGGGGAGCACAGGCAGGCAGGCAGGTGATCAATCATCCAAAAAACATCAATATGTATGTGGAGAGCAATCCAGAGACCACATCTGCCAGCTCCAGAGACAATTCCTGTGGTAGTTTAAGCAGCGTTAGGCCCTCGACAGACTCCTAACACTGTTGTTCCTATGGATAAGCTCTCTTTACATTCAGCTTTGAAGCGCTCGGCTGTTAGACAAGTGGGGGAATAAATGGACGGACTTAAATATATCAGGGCGGCGATGTAGAAGTACTGTAGCTGAGAGTCCTCAAAAACCAAACTCTTTGAATGTAATTATGTGAATGAATGACTCCTTCATTTCTCAAGACCAAGTGCCTCGTCAGTACTCAAAATGAGAGAGGGGCTCTTCAGCGGCTAATGAACTTGTCATTTTTTTTTTTTTTTCACTGTGAAGCACTCAGAGGATTGAGATTCTGAAGAGTCCATTCAGGGCCAGTCCCAGTCTCCCATCAACACATAAAAACTCCCAACAAAATCCTCCGAAGACAAAGAAAACAATCAATGGCCCTGCTCCTTTAGAGTCTGGAAGTGTAAGCCTCTGCAGAGAAGAAAAGGAGATGCCTCCCGAGCACTGTGCGCAATTACATCCCACGAAATGAACCGCGGCAGATGAGCCGATGTCATGGAGAAAGGTCTGGTATGCAAAAAAGGTCCTTTGAATGATGCATTGCTCACTGTGCAACAGGGAGGCATTTTCTTCATTCATATGCTTACATGTTTTGAAAAGACTTGAGCGAGTGCTGAATGAAAACACTTCAGTACGTTTTCTGATAAAGACTAACACAACAAATGACTATTCAAAATCAGAAATAATGTTCAAGTTGACAGTCAAAAAAACATACTTTTAGCTTTGACTAAATAAAGTTAAACCATCTCAAAATCATATCTCATCTCCAGGCCTGATTTGTTTTGCGCATGATTAATACTCGCCCTGTCACACCAAGCTGGTTTTGATGGGAAACGGGGCAAAATCAAAACCATTCAAGCACTCCCGATGAGCTGATGTTTTCAGGCAAACCGCCTCGTCCCTGTGTGGTTTCCTGATCGTTCACAGGAGAAAGAACTGATTTACAGCAATGTTTCATCACGACGGCTGTGTGCAAAGCAAATGTGATATTACAGGTAGCACAGCCGAACACACTCAGGGACTAAAGTCTTGTCTACACAGGGATAATCTGAAAATAAATATTTGTCTCTATGTTTTTGAGGACGCCTTCTAAAGTGCAGATTTTCAAAACTTTGCCCATTGCTGCTTTGTGTAATGAGCATGTGTCTGACACAACAAGATTGGAGGCGACTGGTGACTTTCCATTTGGTTAGCACTGCTCGGCTAACAGAAATAATTAGCTACTATTGTTTGTGCTCTTAAATTACTACAGCCAAAGGACAATACGCTCACTACGCATGCTCAGAATGTTTTTCTCTGGTATTTGATCTATCGTTCATGTAGAGTTTATCCTCACTTACTGGCCCTGCATGCTTGTTTGAGCATCTGAGAAGGGTTTTTACATCAGTTGTCAAATAATCCATATATGTGTAGAGAAGACCTTAACAGTGTTGATTTGTAGAGGTCGAGCTGATTTTCAGTGTCCTTACTGAGATCTCCTAGCTGGACGTGTCCCAGCACGTAGAGGCCGCTCTTCTTGATGTCGTTGATGAAGGTGATGAGGCCCACGCTGCTGCGAGGGTTGGAAACCATCAGCAGGACCTGAGGCCTCCAGAACTTGACGTGGTCCTTCCTCACATCCAGCATCAGCAGGTACTTACGCACCTATGGGAAGCAAGAGAAGTGGGATTAGGGTTGTTATTGGGATGTGGGTTAATTATTAACCCCGTGGTCCACACCAGTGGACTCAAGTGACTTTCAGACAGTCTCCCTACAGTTCTTTCCTGCAGGTGATGTGACTTACACACATGCTTACACTCGCAGTAGAGATGTTCAGCATAACATGTTTTGAATATATGTATTTGCCGGCCTACAGATTTGATATGTGACCCTTCTTACGCTTAAGTAAACACATATTGGCCATATAGCCGTGAACATACTCATTCATACATCTAAAGCCTGGTTTAATGTTTTGTTTTTCCTCTATGACCGGGGAAATGTGCAGGAAAGGGAATTAAATTTTATGGATCACTGGTGCATTGAGATTTCACATGTGGATAATGCATGCGCCTATACTAAACCCAACAACAAATGAAACATCTATACCAAGTATAATATCTTATGCACAGGGAAAACACATTTGTTAAATAAGCAACTTTAGAAACAACACTGTTAATGAGCTCATTTGAGGTTAAGAGAGACATGAGGGTGCTGTATATTTTAAAGCCATAGGCCAATGGTATATTTGAACCCTTAGGCTGCTACTAGAGCTGCTATATTTTAGCTGTAATACAAGCTGAAGACTATCATGAGCTACAGGAAAGTCAGGTTTAGGATAAGATAATCCATCCAAATTAATTAAGGAAAACCACAGTTCCACCTAATGACCTACTCATAAAAACAAACGTCATGATGAACATTTCAGTGTGGACACAAACTGAACTAGAAAATTTGCAGAATTATAACTGACAAAACTATTTCACAACAAGGTCAATTTAGTAGTGGTTTTGGAGCTTTTCAAACACAGTGCATGGCCTCCATCAGCACACTGCAAGGACTCTGAACCTCAGGGCTGAGGAGTCCTCTGAAAACTGCAAATTCCACAATCTGATCAAAAGCTCCACAACAGCTACTAAATGGACCTTGTGATTGAATGTTCAACCTTGGCAATTACACCATTTAGCATGGTCATTAATGAGATAGTGTTTTCCTTGAAAGTCTTCTCAGCACAGCATTGCCACAATTAGATGTGTGTCTGCTTCCAGTCTTATTTCTTCCATAAGTATTTTTTCACTGTACATTTCTGATTTGTTTCCACGATTTCTTTGAGATTGAAGGCAAAGGCATGAAAAAAAACAAATCCCTGAAAGCTCCCACCAGACAGCTCTGGCAGCGTCAGAGGTGTGGACTGGATGAGAGCGATTTGAATAAACCGAACGAGCTGCCAAGAAATTCAGTTAAGCAAATGAGTCACATCATATGGATCAATGGACTTTTCTTGTCTATCTTCAGACTTCAGAGTTTTGAACTTTATGCGAGGCTATGTAATCTTTGAAAGAAGAAATGGCACAATCTTCCTCTTACAAATGATGTTAGACGTGACAAACGTTCTGCTGCGGCAGCTGCACTTGGTCTGGTATGACAAGTAGCTTACGGCGGCTAATGTTAGTACATGTTGGCAAAGTTTATACAGATATCGCTGTTTAACTGACATTACTGAATCAGCTCACTGACTTTGTGACTCTTTGTGCTGCCGCTCACACTGGTTTTATCGCTAAAGAAGAGAAGCAAACACATGACGATCACAACAACATTCCTATTGTAAACGTCACCGGTGGTCAAAGTGGCCTCAGCTCAGCAAAAGCTCCATGGTCTTGATTTCAGTGGCTGAATGTCCCGCGTGCATGTGTGTGTACCTCCATCTGATATGTATGCATGTGCTGTCGTATTGTCACTGCTATGTAGAAACACATTACATCTCCAATCAACATCCCATTAGGACAAAAGACTATGGCAGGGACCAAAGGTTTTGCGTGTTTATATTTGTATGCATCTGTGTATATGTATGCACCCACGTGTCAATCAAACGCTTACTGGGCACCCATCCGTGATTGCTTATGGGCACGCTCTTAAATGTGCATCACTATTACAATGCACTCTACAGCACAGCCATCATTAGGATTCTGAAAGTGTGTTGATGAGGCGGCATCAAGGTACCATTAAGGAAATGTAACCAAGTGGAGCCAAACATTAGATCTAAACCTACAGTCTACCAGCAATGATTAACACTCAATTTATGGCCTCATTGGAATTAATGACTATTAGCTCAGTGACAACATGTCCACCATGTTAAAGCTGCTACTTAACACAGTTGGATTCACCTCTTTGAGAGATGAAGGGTAACTTTAATGGATGATTCTGTGTTTTTCATGGCTTTTGCACGCTTCGCGGGTGACTGACACGCTCGCGGGGGAAACTGCTTGCATCATCTCCGACGCCTGTGAAGCTTCTCAGTCATCCAAGTCGTGGTTGTCCAAGGAGGGTTGAATCTCGGGCGACTGGGCTCGGCCATAGAAATCGTCATCTCTGACGCAAGTGCAGCTTGATGTGATGTGAAGAAAGTGAACTTTACTGAAGCCAACCAATCACCTCACCTTTAGGAAGGGGAAGTGGAGCCAACAGCGCTCACCAATTAAAGCAGTCGCCCTTTATTCAGTTAAAACACACATTGGAAAGCATCGCTTGAAAATGACTAAAAACACTATAACATGACTTTCAATTGAACACTTTCAGGATGTGTTTGATGGATATGGAGGAGGAAATGTAGGAAAAATGAAAGAATGATGCTTGTCTCATGTCGCAGCTCCACTTGGGGATTTAGCCTGAAAAGAAGTAGAACAATCAAGCCACTAATGACCGTCATGGCACTGCAGGTTTAGCTCAAGGTCCTGAAGCTGCTGATGTTCTATACAGCCATCAATCAAAAATTAGGATGCACATGTTTTCTAACAATTATATCATCATAATCACCATGTCTGTTGTCACGCTCTCTTCCGCTAATTGCCGCTAAAACAACAAAACGAGGTCTCAGAGGCGAAGTCCAACTGCCTCCACTCATCTAATCGTCTGTCTATCTTTATCTCTCCGTTTTCCCCTGTCTTCTCATCCATCAGGCTATCATCATTTCTCTGTCGCCTCAGCCTCATCCATCACTTAGCTTCCCAATCACTCATCCCCTCTTCCTGCTTCTATTCCGACTCTATCTTCCCCTCCCATGATACCATCGGCGTTTCTCGCCTCAGTTTGTCTTTTTTTCTTCGTTCTCTTCCTCTCTTAAACACTGTTGTCAGCCGCCTGCTTTCTTCCAGTGTGTGTTTTGTTGCGAGCTGCTGTGTCCTCCGTTCCTGCCTCAATGTCACCCAGTTGGCACCCGGCCACGCTGGCTACTGCCGGAGGGGGCAGGAGCTGAAGATGAGCGCATGTAAGAGATACGTACACGCGCACACTTATGTCCATTAGTGTAATCTGCAGACGGGGTCAGTTTTGAAGAGAGGAGGCACATTTGTGAAATGACTAAAAATGTACATTTAAAGCTCAGATTCTTGTCAATAATAAACTGTACGTTAGAAATTGTTACTTTGTACGGCGGCTCAGATCTAATCTTCATTCAGTGCAATAAATGAATGACAAATAAAAGGCTTTTATTCCAGTATGAAATAATACACTGCTATTTCTAACTTCAGACAGTCGATAGTCTTGGACCGATTATGAGACAGTGTGCATCTCTCTGTGAACGTTTTGTCTGTCTCTTTGTGGTAGTTTTGTCTGTCTCTTTGTGGTCTTTTGTGTGTCTCTCTCTGGTCATTTTGTGTGTCTCTTTGTGGTCATTTAATGTGTCTCTCTGTGGTCTTTTGTGTGTCTCTTTGTGGTCGTTTTGTGTGTCTCTCTGTGGTCTTTTGTGTGTCTCTCTGTGGTTGTTTGTGTGTCTCTTTGTGGTCATTTTATGTGTCTCTCTGTGGTCTTTTGTGTGTCTCTTTGTGGTCATTTTGTGTGTCCCCCTCTGGTCATTTTAAGTGTCTCTCTCTGTGGTCTTTTATGTGTCTCTCTGGTCATTTTATGTGTCTCTCTGGTCATTTTATGTGTCTCTCTGTCATCGTTTTGTGTGTCTCTTTGTGGTCTTTTGTGTGTCTCTTTGTGGTCGTTTTGTGTGTCTCTCTGTGGTCTTTTGTGTGTCTCTTTGTGGTCGTTTTGTGTGTCTCTTTGTGGTCGTTTTGTGTGTCCCCCTCTGGTCATTTTGTGTGTCTCTCCGTGGTCTTTTGTGTGTCTCTCTGGTCGTTTTGTGAGTCTCTTTGTGGTCGTTTTGTGTCTCTTTGTGGTCGTTTTGCATCTCTTTGTGGGTTTTTTTCGTCTCTTTGTGGTTCTTTCCATCTGTTTAACAGTATCTTCCTTCTGAGGCTCTGGTCCAGCAGCTCAAGGCCTGCACCCAGTAATCCATTAATTATACTAATAAGCTAACGACCTATCACCTTCTGACTCTGATGTAGGGGCACCAGGGGTGGCCAACCACATTGGCCCCGTCCCCGTTTGTAGATGCTATGTCGGGTTGAGAGAAACAGCAGAGGAGGGACAGAAGGAGGAGGAGATAAAGAGAACGGGATGAGAAAAGGAAAGAGGACGGAAGGAGGAAAAGCTCAATAAGTTAAGTGGTTGTAATAATGTTCTGCCTCCTGACAAGCTGCTGGCAAACCCGGCCACCCTCACCCTCCCTGCTTATAACCCCTGCCCACAGCCTTGGCAACAGCTTCCCTCGGCAGCGGGCCCTCCTGGCAACAGTGCCCCCTCTCCTTGAGAGCAACAGGCTCGCCAGATAGAGGACATGGAGAGCTGGATGATGTAAAGCTCTGTGTGTGTGTATGTTCGTGAGTATGTGCGTGTGTGTAATAAATGTAGAGACTTTGCTGAGGAAAAAGATGCAGATGTGTGTGCGTGTGTGTCTGGTAAACCTGATATAAATGTGATAGATAGCTGCTGTAGGAATGACAAGGCAGTGTTGAGTGTATGTGTGAGAAAAGAGACGAGAGAAAATGTGTGTGTGTCTGTCTGCTAAATGCAGAGGGCTGGGCTGAGGGAGAGGCAGCAGAGATCAGTCTGTCTGTGTGTGTGTGTGTGTGTGTGTGTGTGTGTGTGTGTGTGTGTGTGTGTCTGCATGTCTCTATAAACCTGATAGAACGATTGCTTGGCAGAGGTACAGGCTCTTGTAAAGCTGAGGGGATGAGATTTTAGTTGCTCTAGTAATGACAATGCAGTACTGAGAATGAGTGTGTGTGTGTGTGTGTGTGTGTGTGTGTCTCAGACCTGGTGGAAAATAAGCGCCTGGCTGATGTAGCCCCAGCTGGAGGTGGGACTGAGGTAGTGAATCAGCAGAAGCAGCAGCAGCATGAAGGCGATGCTGGCCGAGGCGTAGATGGCGTTGATCAGGAACATCATGACGGCACAACCCACGATGCCCAGCACACACGTGTGCCAGGTGAAGTACCGGAAGGTGGGCCTGAGAAGGGAACAGGAGAGGCGGACAGGTAAAAGTTACGCTGGAAGCACTACAGATTTGCCCACCTCTGATTTGCAAGTATCGGGATAGTGCTTTCAAGTCCATGTCCGATGCCAGTTGTAAACATGCTTCTTTGTTTAACGTTCTTCAGAGGACATGATAAGAAAAAACTTCAGCGGTTAGCACCTGGCTCATTTCTAAGACCTCTGGCGAAGCACTTCCCAAACGTCAGTTCTTTAAACTTAAAGGGATTTGACAAACCACAGAGGACTTTGATAAAAAGGCAGCTGGAGTGAAATCGAGATTCTGCAAACATGGTTATCCATCCACCTGGGTTGAAAAAGCTAATGAAACAGGAATCTCATACTGAATTATTAAAGTCTATCAAGCGTAAAGAAATACATCTTCAGAGTATTAATACTTTCTGACCTTATTCCCACGCTGTCATCCATTTTCAGATAGCAATGGCAGATTTTTTCAGTCAGATCCTGATTGACCTTTTACACTATATGACCCCATTCCTGGTTTAAACGGCACTGATGTTCATTTTAAGATTTTATAGCATGAAAAAGTTGGCATCTAGGGGGGTTGACCAAGACATGTTAAGTAAACGATATTTTTTTACACCAATTTAAACGCATCTATTGGATGTCGACTGTTTTCAGTTTCAGTGTTAAACTTGTAAAAGGCAAAATCATCTGAAACCGGCATTACGCTAGAAACAGACATTTTCTACTTGCAGCACTAAGAAACACTTTCCATCAAAATACCGAAAATGCGCTGCCCCTTTTGATTAGACCTCTACCCTGTTCCTCTCTTACCTGTAACTGTGTGGGCAAATCCAACTTCAAGGTGAGGATCATACCAAACTGTCAAAGCGCTGCCTTGAAAATAGGGCCCATACCCTTTACTGGTGTCTCCGTATGTGTTGAGTGTATCTTTTCATTCTGATGACTAGCATGTTGTTTAGATAAGCGAAAAGAAGATATGATTCTGTACGTAAGAAAATAAAATACAGCATTCTCATAAGAGCGAGTCAGCCATCTGGAAAATGACTGAACTTTCACCAACACTGAGGCAGCCTGTTAAATAGCTGCTACGCCCATGAAAGAATTTCACTCGTCTGGCTTTCGCTGGAGAATTTCAGTGTCACATGATAGTCTAAATCCCCTTTCCGGAGACTTTTCCACTCTGACAGGAATAAAAATCTTTAGGAAACATTCAAGACACTTGATGCTTGTTGTTTGTTTGAAATTTGGAGAATGAAAATAGTCAAATTTAAGTTCTACGGCACAACACATCAGTTATTCAAGATTTAAAATATCCATTTGGTGAGGCTCATACTGTTCTGCTTTTGTTGAGACTTTCACTCAGCTCAGTGGTCATTTTGGAGGTATCTTTGCTATGTTAAACAAACATCCTGTTCTTTCACTCCGTCTTGCTGAGGCTCTACTTGTGACTGCTTTCTTGGCTTTTGACATCATGATTTTTTTAAAGCCTCCCCTCTGGCCCTACACTATATCATTTTCCGCTGGTCTGGCCGCTGTTGTACCACTGTGCCATACAACCACTGTAAGCTGAATACTAATTAACAGTATGTGGCAGCTGATGCCATTCATGTAGACAGACTCCGGGGCAGGCAACACACACTTGCAGAGTAGACATGCATGTCATTAGGCCTGGGCGTCTGCAGCTACAGCCCTGAATGTTTTATGAATAGATCCAGATGGCCAAAAAATAAGAAAATAAATAATAGATAATAATTAAAAAAAAAAATAGCCAAAGATCTTTTCATCTGTCATCACACATAAAAGCCCATTAAACCGGTTACAAGGGTTGTCACTGCTGGCATTTGGTGGTACTATGGATAAAAGAAGCTTTTTCAAAAGGAAAAAGAATGAAACCGGCAATAAGTCACAGGTGAGGCTACAGGGGGAGGAAGAGTTATCTCCTGTTGCTGTAGCAGCAGATGAGTCAGGAGGACGTGAGAGGGCCAATGCTTCCACAAGCTCAGGTTGGTGCAGATGAAGAGGGCTTTTTAGCTAGCTAGCTACCCTAGCCTACGCTCACAGTGATATCAATGTGAGAACACAGGCTAAGCATAGAAAGAAAGGGTCGAGACCTCGCTTTGCCTCTGTACAGCTGATAAGTCTTCAAGCAATAACTCATTTCCCCTGAAGCATATGTGTGGAGCACCTCTGCAGCTGATGGGGGATTGAAACATGCTTGTCACTCAGATGGCTGGCTAGCTGTGTAGGTATGTATAATAGGTGGGAAGAGCTATGATGACTGTTTCTGCATTGATATCAATACTACATGCATTTTGACAAATCCGCAATATCAAGGCAAGTGTGGAGAGCAATATACAGGCAGGCAGAGAGGAGTACGAAGCAGATACACTCCGTGCAACGTCATCAACACGGCCACTCTGTGTAGCAGTATAGCAGCGGCGGCGCATAAACTTTGAATAATAGTATGCAAATACAACATAAGTGATAGTTGCTGCAGTGGAAACCTTATTGCCAAACACAGTCAAAGTATATACTGTCATCACTCCCAGCCCATCTGAGAGGTGCTAATATTTTTAACATCTAAATTCATAATCAATCTGCCAGAGTGCATTTAAAAAACATCAAAACAGAGCTAATAAACTCTCTGTCAGATCCTAGACACGCCCCAGCCCACGACTATATTTTTTTTATTCAATAATTATATTGGCAAGGTAAACAATTTTTAATGAAACTTTTCACTCAATATAAACTTAAGTTCTGCAATCTGAGCCAAAGTTTTGCTGAAATATTTTTTAAAAGGTCAAATTTTAACCATGACTCATCTGGATCTCATTTTCAGACAAACCATAATTACTTCAACTCAAATTCTCCACACACACACACACACACACACAGTTACAGAACCATTTAATGTGTGACTGCACAGCAGCATCAAAACAAATGTGGAGTTAATGCTGGGACAAGAGCAATTAAAACAAACACCACACATAGCTAATAAGCTGCAGACTGCTGCAGGTCTCTCACTGTTTGTGTGCATGCGCCTGAATTCGTATATGAATGAGTGCATTCGTTGCACTCATTTCACATACGCGCCTGTCAAAATCTACTTCCATAGGTGTGCGTTCCATTTAAGTGTAAATGAGTTGAATGGGGTCTTGGTGTCGGGAGCCACACAGCGGATGGAAGCACACGCATATTTGGAGGATCATGTAATTGACCCCAATTTCCCTGCAATAACTGCAGCCATGTGGATAAACAGTCATTAAAATAGTCTCAGCTGTAATTACACAATGCATCTCAAATGACCGACGGGCTTCCTGCTCGGATCCACTAACACATTTTGACTATTTAAAGGGGGGAAAGTAAGCACTGCTGAACACTACGCAGCAGGAAAGCGCTTAGTATTGAGACGCTAGCGGGGGTGAGACCACCAGGAAGCTAAATTAGAAAGTAGGAAAAACAAAGAGATCGACAGACAAAGACAGCCGTGAGACAGTCATTAGCCCTCCCATTGGTCAAGTTCATTTCTTTGACAACGGAGGGATAAATAAGACTGGGAGCAGGTCTAGGGTTTGAAACATGAAAGTAAATAGTTTTAAATATCAAATATGCTGAAAGCTAATACTCTGCACTGATATTTAACAGTCTCATCCGGTTTAAGAGTGAGACCCATCTGTCAGATTTAGTGGGAGTTAGAACCAGATCAATACTGGATTTTTAGGTGAAATTTGACTTCCATACATCTAATATCAATAAACCAGCTGATATTCATTTGGAGCCACTCGAGCATCATGGCTCTATGGATGGCAATGTCAGTCTTTGAGCTGGTCCACCCCTTTGGTCCAGTCTGAAATGTCTCTTTTTTTATTTTACTTCTCACCAATAAATGGACCAAAAGCAAGACTCATCATTATGCCGAAGTTCTCCTTTCTGAGCAGAATATATAACTTAGTCCTGAGCAACATTACCTCTCTTGTCCCTTTGGCATCCATTGGCGTACAGTATAGCATGACCCTGGCTGGGTTGCTTGACATAAGCCTGTGAGGAGTTACTGATGGCTCTTTCACAATAAAACACTTGACTCTGCTAGTTTGGTGAGACTATTTTTAGGCATATACATTCCAGACAAATTACAAACACTCTTGTCAGGGTGGAAAATCCTCTGAAACAGCAGACTGTCTGGACACTGAAACTCACCACTGAATGTCACACTGGTGAAATGATGGTTGGCAGCTCTTGAAGCCAGACTGGGCAGGTTTCACTGCAGGTTTTAAAGACTGACATTCCTGAAGCTGTTGAGTAAAATCCGCTCAAAGCACAGTGGGATGATCTCTTATGACTTATGAAAGGAAATAAAAATAAAACACATCGGCCAGTTAAAACTCAGTAGGAAGCTTCATCATATTGTAAGTGGATGACTTTATCATCCTGACATACCTGCATTAGCCGGTGCCCACTGTTGCACCGTACCGGCCTACTCTCTTTAAACTTTGCTTTTATTTCTTCTTGACTTTATCACTTAGCATCGGCGATGCCCACAATTCTATCATCTTATCCCCGTCTCTATCCCATCGGAGAGCGGGTGTAATTACGCTAAAAGCTCACCCACAAGGTCCGCCCTCCCCCACCCATCCCTTTTGTCTCTACGGTCCCTCCATACAATCACTTCGCTCTCTCTTCTGTCACCCCTCTTGTTCTCCAGCAAGTGATGTCACTTAGCTGACACAGCAAAAGCACCCTGAAATAATCACCGCCAATCAAGCCCTTAGGGACATTAAGGAAAAGAAACGGAGAGCGATGAAGATGGAGAAAGGACACCCGGCCTTTAGCCAAAAGACACGTCATAATCGAGGGAAAGTGGGGACAGAAACTTTGTGCTGACACTCCCTCACACACAGACACACACTCTGAGACACAGTCAGACACGCAGGGGGGGCTGCCAGGAGATGTCAGGTTCTATAAGTGAGAGGTCAGTGAGTGTATGAGACATTACGTCAGGCAGCGTCCCAAGACTGGCACAACACCAGTGGAGACTGGACTGCCTTTAAGAAGCCACTTAAGAACTTAAGATCACTTGATATTGGACCAGTCTGGGATAACATGACAACACAGTCACCTCAGTGTGACTTGCCCTAAAAACTACCTGAACACAGCCGCATGATGGGACCATCTCAGGTCATCTTGACCTGATAAACCTCCACACAACATAATCAAGGAATCCTGTCACAATAATACACGCTAGTGCAGCATCCTTTTTTTAGCATCTCCTGTCTCTTCTTCATCGTGTGAACGGTATACTTGAGTTGAGCCTCTGTTGTGTAAGTGAAGTCTGTCCTCTTTGCAGGCCTTTGTGGTACGGAGGAGGTCTGGTGATCGAGGCTCACAGAGGCAGCATCTTTCCTCTGATCCACAGTCTTACATCAACTTTTACACTTTGCCTGTTAATATAAGAGGTGTTAGCTGTTAGCTCAGCTGTGGCACGCACTACATTATCCTACTCTTCTGCTGGATGTTCATTTATGCTGGTCAAATAATTACTGTAGTAAGTTCCAAAGTTTTCTCATCTCTTTGGCCCCGGTCGCTAAAGTGTGTTTTCTAAACTGATCTGATCTGAGAAGAATCTCCTCAACAACTTAAAATGAGCTCTTTCACAGTGTTTCCTGGTTTATTCAACTGATTTTATTTCTTTGTGCATAAGAGGTGAGCATTGAGATAATACATTTATTACAGCAATCTCAGAGGGCGGAACAAGACATGCATTAATCTCTCTACATATATTTTGTCTTGTGCTGCTGCTGCCTAAACTATGTTAATCTGACGGCAGTCAGTGCAGCACCATGTTGAAAGTGTTTGTAATAAGTGAGCTGTGTGCTTATTCACACATGAGAGCGACAAACTGCCATTAGATTTATGTAAAGGGGTGCATTTCTGAAAGGGACTATATTCAGTGACTTGAATGTTTTACAAAAACGAAACAATCTGAATCAACAAAGTGATTCGTCTATTAAGTAGGGATGTGCGTGATTAGTCGACTAATCCATTAAATGTTGCTAACCTCGCGATTTAGCACCAGAAATAGCAGTCTGTTAAACTAACTATTGTTACTTTACTAATGTACACCTTTAAATTACAGAATAATGCGTTCATAATTTCTGTTATCTGGCGATTGTTTTTTTTTTTTTGTGGGAAAACTTGCCAAAGTCAATCTCTTCAGTCCTAATGTCCAGTGAAAATAATTCCCAGTGGCAAAAACAAACAATTCTAATGGATGCATAAAGGATTGCATTGCAGCCCATTTTGCAGCTGTCTGCTGCAATGCCCTCATTTAATACTGGCCCAATTAAAAAAATTGGTGTCCCTATCCATCCCAAAAACAGGGGAAACAGGGTCCATATACACAGGTAATATTTGACCGAAATTCCTCAAATTATTCCAGGACATTGAAATCGTAATATATAACGATATATACATTTTTTGGACGATGTCTAAACTTAGATATTTTAAAATGTTCCAGCATGACACAGAACACAATAAATAAAGATAGTTAATCACTCTCAGAAACTCTCAAAAACCCAAGTCACAAGCTCATTCAAGCCTAATTAAACATTTTCAGACAACCACGATGTAACTGAGGTTCAACGTCAGCTCAACATGATGTTGGGTCCTCTTGAAACTGTGAAGACATACTGATTTATAATCTTTAGTATGGGTCAAGCTCCAAGAACCCTGGGTCCTACATTTCCCATAATGCAACTTCACAAAAACCCTTCATGCCTGGTAAATGCACACATCCTTTGATACTCCACACCCCCAGTAAAAGGTATGAAGTCTTTAAGACCAAGCAGAGACACCCACAAGGTCACGAGGTATATTTTGCCACACTTGACAAAGTTCTTGTAGAGTTAAAGAAGACATTACACAACCATTTTACAGGCTGTGTCATTCTCAAGTAAACAAGTAAACAAAGTGTCCTTTAATGTAACACGATGATGAGCAATCCAAGTTGAGATACAGTCTACCTACACATACCTGTTAGTAGAAGGTCAGTATGAAGACAGGGCAATATCACAGAGAGCCTTCATGAAAAGGAGCTGATCACAAAACAGAGCTCTGAATATCAGTTTGGAGCTGAGGCTGAGGATAAAGGCACTTTTATCCTCAACCCCTCCATTAACAGATAATGATCCTCTAACAACCCACTGTCTCTCATCCATCCAGACACAGTTGACGATCCATCTGGTTTTTTACACTCCCCAATCTGTCAAATCACTCTGACTCATATTTGGACAATGGATGGGCCCGGCAGAGGACAAAGCTTTTGCTTTTGGAGCTAATGGTTCAGCTGGTCAATTCGCAAATTATTACAAAGACAATCGAGGTAGCTGCACAGATCGCTGCGGTAATTTGGACATCAGATGGCATCGAGCTGCTAAAAGTGAAAAGAGTAAAAATGTGTGTGTCCCTGTTGAGCTGCCAGTTGCTGTTGCTTTCCGGTCGCCCACTCCAACTGAAGGTCATCGCCTGCGTGTGACGGAGTTCCACGCTTTCCACAAACATCCTTTGGCATCAGTGCGGAGCACTCGGTTGTGTCCTGAATCCTGGCCAGTGACCCTGTGATACTGTGTGTATATGTGTGTGTGTGTGTGTGTTCATGCGTGTTTAAGCCCCAAGTCCAAGTGACCAGTGCCCATGCAGCATCAGCAGCAGGACACACAGCACCCCCCTGAGGAACACTCCACACAGCTGGAGCCGCCGCTGATAAAGCTGCAGCCAACAGAAGCCTCCTCACACAACACACACACACACACACACAAAGATAAAACTGCAAACACACACAAATGAAGGCACGAAGATGCAGATGCACTCACACACCAATGGCCCCGAAAAAAATCACCCAACATACTTGGATCTCAGACACACACACTCTCCAAATTGCATACCTTCACTCTCCTGTTGTATACACAAACACACACACACACACACACAAACACACTTAACAAGCAGACATCTTTTCCGCTACATCATAATTTCAATCCCTCCCCTCCCCTGCACAACAGCAAATTTAAGGGAAAGGGAAATATTTCTGCTAAATTAGTTATGCTAATTACAGAGCAGTTCTCAGGGGGAGAGACAGCACTAAATGGCTTTTAATTCTTTTTGCCTGGAAAGAGACGTGGGAGAGAGCCAGACAGAGAGAGCAGTGAGAGAAGCACAGAGCACGAGCAAAAAAAAAGGAAACCAATAAACACACAAACAACTGGCGTTAAAATTTGCCCAGTGACACAGCGACAATGAACTAACAGAATTAACAGCTCAGGGGGAGAAGAAGGAGGCCCAAAGCAGGCGGCCAGCCAGACAACAAGCCGCCTTATCAGCTCCGGGGGCCGCGGGTCTCCCGGCCGACAGGGAGAGGAGAGATCGACGGTGGGGAAAAAGTTTTGCAGCTAAGTTTGCGTCCCGTAGCCTTTGCCAGCGGTCACACTGCGATAACGAGGCACGAGCAGATAGCACGCAGCACTGTACATGGAAGGCACCGGAGGAAACACTGGGCACTGCACAGAAAGTTACTGTAGTTCGTCTCTCGCACACTCTCTAACAAACAATTCCTCACTGTACCAGCACTGTAGAAGAGGCCCTGTACACTGATGCTGACAGTGCACTCTTGTGGCAGTTGAAATGGATGCATTTTAATACTTGTACAAACGTGAAATGCACGATATAGCCGAGTTACAGCAACCTATCAAAACGTCACAAAAATCTTGTAAAACTTGTAAAACTTATCACTACATTTTTTGGGGGTGTTAGGTACTTTAGGTATTTGAAAATCACTGTATGCACTTAAAAAAATCTTATCTTAAATCTTATTTAGAAGTAACAGATGCAGCTGAATAACTGGAAAGTGTGTCACATTCATATCAGTTCATTGTTTCCCACAGGGGAATGACACATAATAATACATCAGGTCTCTGAATTGAGCTGAAAGAGAGCTGCAGAACTGTAGATTAGGGAGACAACAGGCTAAACCCAGTGTTTGCTGCATGACTAACAGTGGCTAACCCTTTGATAAGCTTTGGTTTGGTTCCAACAGTCATGGCCTGTTGGCAACACAGACGTCGCTTTGGTTTCCATGACTGTCAGCTGGATGCTACAACAGCCTCAGTATGTCTGGTTAAACCTAAAGGATCTTACTCGGTAACAAAAAGGTCAAACTCTGTAGGGATGCTTTCCATAATGTTTCATAAGATATTAGGCACGTCGCCATACTCCAAATCTAGGATTCGATATGACTTTCAATTTTATTGTCAGGATTCGATTTGATTTGAACTTTTAACAGGACAGCTATGTCATTGTTAGATCAACAGATCATTGGTTTATTGCTCTGAAAACTTGCACTTTAAAATTCTTCTTTAAAAAGTTAGACTACAAGTGTGAGATTATTACGCTAGTCTCTTTTTCTCTAAAACACAATGAGTAGTGTAAATGTAGTCGTAAGAATATGTCTGACTCAGAAATAAATATGGACTAACTGTCTGAGACTCGTCTGCCTCGGTTTCATGCTGGCCCAATCACAAGAGACGTTAATGAACTGATTCAATATTATTTTGTTATGGCCAATCGTTTTGGACCTTTGAGTGATAGGTTTGAGAACCCCTGACATGAAGGCTCATTAAGAGACAAACCATGGGGACAGTTATTTCCATTTCTCCCAAACATGTGATTCCAGAGATTATAACAGAAAGATTTTTGCCATGCAGCTGCTCTGCAGTTCAACAGACCTGAGATGTGAGTCACATAGAAATGTGTGAAAGAAGGGCTGCTGATTTTTTTGGGGCTATTGTTCCATTGATCAGCTTCCTTAAAATGTGACAAGAGACTTTGCACAAACATCTTCTCCGTGCTCACATTTAAACACAAAGCAAAGCAAGCAGCTGCTGCTGAAGAGCCTCGTCTTGCAGGTAAGACAACGGGAGCTTCAGCTCTCACCCTCCGTGCGAACGCTTTTTAAGTGCGGTATCGATTTAATCCACTAGCAGCATCCTGCGAAATATTCACAAGCGCAACAACTGACTGAATCCCATTGTGCTGAGGATCAATGTTACAAGAGGAAGTCATTGATTTGAGAATTACTTCTCAGCCTCTTTGTTTGCCGGATGTACAGTATGCTTACGCTGTCGGTTGCTGTATCCTGATTTCAACCAGACTTGACAGATGTTTCCTTGATGTGGGAAGCTTCAAATGTTCTCGCAGGTCTTACGATTCATTTCGATCACTGCGCATAAATATATAACACCCAGCGCACCGCTGGAGGCAACCTGTCACAACAATGAAATGCTGCATGGTGTTTTTCTGTCTGACACCACCGACATCACACAGAAAATGTGGAATGAGTCATTAAAAAGCCGCAGAGTGAATCAAATGCCAAACTCCGGCCGTGCTGACGCCACGATGTGATCATCAAGCTACATATGCACTAACGCCGTCCTCAGGTTATACTGCAGCTGAAAATGGCTTCAGGGGGCTTTTATAAATCAGGATCATTCCAAGTGTCCTAAGAATACAAACAGCACACACACACCCCGATGCACATACACAAACACTGTAAATTTTAATCTCTAAGCACCTCCACGCGCTGTTACTTGAGCATCCAGTTCAGGCTGCGCCCACACAAAAACAAACACACACTCGGTTTTATTGTTGGTCCCTGTCCAATATGGGGCTATAAGCAGTGGCCAGTTTTATGTCTTTTATTTGTACACTGTCACCATAGCAGCATCCAGCTGGCAAACAACCACCTCCTTACACACATACATAAACAATGGCCGAGGTAGAGAATAAAAAAAAGGAGGAGGAGTGTGTTTAGTGAGGAAAATGAGCTACAGAAAGTCACAGCATGGGGTGTTGACCACAGGCCACCATTATGACGAGTAAACAGCGCGTTCCAGTTAAGTAAGTCACACGTGTGTACCTGAAATTAGGCGCTGATGCCCATTCCAGAGCCAGGCAGGCCAAGTCCACGGCAGCATACACCAGCAGGAAGAAAATGGTCACAATACTGGCAATGGTGTTGAGCTTCCCCGAAAACAGCACCAGCTAGAGAGACAGAAGAAAACAGACGAGGGAGGGAGAAGAAGAAAGAGGGATTAACATTCACAGCAACACGTCATTCCACGGTGGGACACAAGAGTGCATTTTAATGCCTTTTTCACATGACCTTTTCCAGCACGCGGCTACTTTTCACTCCCAACAACATGCCTCTAAAATATGAAGGCGAGCACGCGATTCGCATGTTCATGTGCTTTCTGAGTGGAAATCAGATGGTGAGACATCTGATTTATAAGTTACTGACAGCGTTTAGAGCCTTTCATCAACCTTCATATGGGAAGTGACGACACAAGCTCATGTATCAGTGTTTCATGCCCCTACTGTATGTATGGGAGGTACCCCCCCAGTCCGTTTTTAGTACTAATTTGTGTCTTTAAAATTCTATCGACTCTCTCTCCCCCGCGGAAAAGTCATTGTGATGTCACAAATCATGGTTGTACATATTGTATGTGTCAACTTGAGAATTAAGGTAAGGAGAGAGAAACTTTCCCTCTTTGGCAGATGAATGTGAAAAAACAGCCTTCTGGTGTCAAACTCAAGTGATGTTCAAACATCCACATGAAGTAACAATAAGCCACACACGTCTTTGAGAGGAGGAGGACATTAAAGAATTATGACTCTGTCAACTTAAAGTGGTAAAATCAAATAAGACACTGACAGAAAGTTACCCTGCTGCTTCCGACCCCAACTGAATGCTGTCTGTTGGTATTTCTACTGACTCCACATCCAGAACTGAATGCACTTATTCAATCTGAATCCTCTTGAATCCCTTTTTAAAAGTAAGTAACTAAAGTAGAAAGCTCAACTCTACATTCAAGTTACATCTCTAATCTCTTTCACTAAAACACTGTAGCTTTTAGTGGCAGCTTGATTCATTTTCATTCATGAAAAGTGCAGCTGAAGATACCCAATGTTGCACCATGACTACTAACATGTCCACTTTATTTTTAACAAGTTGCTTTCTACAATTATTGGACAACAAAGTTTAACTGGGATATTATTCTTAAACTGATGTAATGCAATCAGACATATCTCTTCTCTGGAGGAGAGGTGCCACTCTGTTGGATTTGTTGAACTACATGGTTCATGAATAGTCACAAACGTGGAGGCCCCACATCGACTCAAATCCACCAGTCAAGGTCACAGCTGGCAAAAGCCTGCTACCTGAATGCTTTATACATTGCTCATTTCCTCTTTAATTAAAAAAAGAGCGACAAGAAATAAAAAGTTCTCCAATAGACTCATTATCCTCCGTGCTTAATGAATCAGGGTGTTTTTGCCAGCTGTGAACCGGAACCAGTTATCAGACCTGAACCCTAACCACTGAGAGGGAATGGCAGAAAGCCAGACCTGTCCCATTTTTAAGCAAATAAAAACTTGTGCCTTCAAAATAATTAGAAAAATGTTGTAATTAAAAGTTGTACACATTAGGGCACGGAGTGAGCTGTTATCAAGGCCGGAGGTTCCACACATTTCTGGAGTCAAGGAACCCCAGATAATTGAGCTTTAGTCCATTTTGGTCCCAAGAAACCCAATGAAGACTTTCTGCTGTGAGATATGATTATCTGTCCGCACTGTAGTTGGAAGGTGGCAGCAAGTATAGATTTGACTCACATCTAGGGAGCGAGACACTGTTAAAATGAAATTGTTCTACATTACAGATGGACCAGTGTCGGACCACAGGTGGTCCCCAGGCTCCACTTTGGGAGCCACTGATTGAGGCTAATGTTCGGTTTTAATTAAGATGGTATCTCGGCCGCTTTTCAGCGGCAAGCGGCCAGCTATGTTAGCCGCGGCAGCTACGTGACGACAAGCCAAGTTGAGCTACATTGCTTTTCAAATTCTCAGTGCCTGATTTGGAGGGAGAGTGGTAAGTCTAATAATACTGACGGCACATGAATGTATTCTTCTATGACTGAGGAGCATTAGGTGACGTCTAACAGAGGAGGGAAGTGATGACCCCATTAGAAGCACCGGCCCCTGCCATGTTCCCTGACATCAGGATGTGTGAACAGGGCTGCAGGTTCCTCATCACTGCGGATGAGGAAGCCAAGAATGAAAATCGCAAGAGCTTCATCTGGTTCATCTGCATTACATTTTTGCTATAATACTGACCCCGATGTGGTCACAATTCTGATATTTGAAATAGCAACGTAAGAAGTAGCACAATAAGCTGCAAACACATGATGGATATACACCATCATCACCTTACAAAGCTGCTTTGGTGAACTTAGCATACAGTCGCCCTGTTTCCACATCAGGCAGACACAGAGAGCAACTGTTAAAATAACAATCATGGTTGGTTGAAATTTATAGAATTATAGTAGTTTCAGTTTCATCATTGTTTGCACAATTAAGCTATAGCCTAATCAGATATTTGGATATTTATAAAATCAGATTCATGCTGCATTACCTCCACATTACAGTTGCCATATGCATCATTTTCTAACTTGTAAATACAGTTCACATCAACATTCGTGCAATAATTCCAACCAAGATTCTTGCAAAGTAAAGTTCATTATTTAAAGCAACCACACGCGGTCCGCTGAGGACATCATCAGAACTGTAGCCTAACTGTCCGCCCAGTGTGGAGTTTATGCTCTGTGCCAAAAACTGCACTGAATTGTGCGATGGCTTGAACAAAGTGATAACCACCTTCAGTTCCATGTGCATCACGCCACCTTCATGGTGGAGGAACACAAAACGTGCATAAACATTAAATTATCAATTCAAAGGCCACCGTTAGTTTTTCTGTACCGACTGAAACATTTTCTGTGGGTGTTTCATCATCGAGTGCGCTTCCTTTATCTCTGTGAAAGCTACTGAGACTGATTGTGCAGAACAAGGAGGTAATGACAGCACTGTACTGTACAGTCTTTCTCTCCAATTACCATGCATTTTACAACTGACCACTGAGAAACTCCACTGTAGTTGGAGTATATTTTCTTGAACTCAAGGACACATCATTGGTGTTTATGGAGGGGAGAAAGCAGCAACTCTGTGAGCGTTAACTCTGTGACCATGAAGCCGACGTAAACTGAAGGGGAGAGAGAGGAGAGAAGGTAATAATGGGAAATAGAGATTAATGATGTCACATTATTGACAGGCGGTCAGAAAGAGAGAGGAAAAGATGAACCGAGGGAGCAATGAAGATGGAGAAGGGGGGGGGACAAAGAAGAAGAAGAAGAAGAGACGGAAAAAGAGAACAGAGGAAGAAAGAGAGAACAGAGGAGGTGGGTAAGAGAGCATCTCTGACCTCTGGCAGTCAAAGTCAGTGGGTGTCTCTCCAGCGCTCCCCTGGGAGCCGGCTCTACCAGAGCATTAATTAGCCATTAACTCAGACACAGGCCAGCATGGACAACTGCTGTCATAGCGCACAAAGTGTGTGTGCGTGAGATGTGTGTGTGTGCGTGTGTGAGCGTGCACACCCGCACACTAAATCTCTCCTGGGCATGTTTTTGTGTGGCGATTTGAAAGAGTGTTTTTACTGGAAAGCAGTGTGCATATATTGCCATAAATTTCTCTGAAATAAGAGGGCTCAAACAGACACTTTTATTAAATAAGAAGAATTGAGGGGAAGCAGCTGAGTAATGCCCTGGACTAAAAGGCAATCCTTTTCCAGAAATGTCTCCGGGTTAAAGGTTGGAGCATGCTGTGTTTGGGTTTCAGGTACAGCGTGGCTACTGAAGCCATTAGTTGCAGTAAACGTGAAACAGTTTAACGGAGAAGTGATCGAGAAAACCTGAACAAACATTTTACCCTCAGCATGCATGTTCAATAAACAGATTTTTGGTGATCATCGAAGCCCAAAATGATTTAACTGTGGCAACTTTAACACAAGGGTTAGCGAACATGTTGGAACCATTTCTGGTTTGTTATTTTGGAATAGAATACAGAAGAAAAGAAAACTAAAAGTCAGCTATGACCGTTTAACGAGCTTACTGCTAATCGTGATGCAGCTTGCTGGCCAGGGAGTTGTACACGCTTCGGGGACATTTGTTTTCCCTGAGTTGAGTCTGTAATCCCATTTTTTACCAAGTAGGTCAACAATGCAAATGGTTGCTTTTAGGTATTGCATTAAAGATGGTTCAGTTGTGGTTCAACTTTTAAAAGTGGCTTGGCCGAGGGAAAGCAGCACCTGAGAGGACGTGTTCTAGAGCGGGGGCGCCCAAACTTCTTCCCTTTGAGGGCCAAAGCTAAATCTTAATGGTGGGCCACGGGCCAAAAGCAGACGCCTATTGTACTGTAAGAGTGCAAGTGAGCATCTGAGCCTTGATCAAGTTCATGAGACTGAATGTCTGTTCAGAGACGTAGCTGCTGCCAAAAAGGAAGAGCATCACCTGTGCATGTTTCCTAATGGTTGGGTACCTGTCTGCTGGGACACACGTGTATTAGACCTCCAGGTGGAGAAGATTTTCACACCGAACTCAGTCAATTCCATCTAAAGTTCATCACTGACTGCGTCTGAAAAAACAACTCCAAGTCAGCTGCAGGGTCCCTGAAATCCTCAAAGCGTCTGAAAGGCCTCTCTTCCACCACGTGCACCTTTCTGATAAGGTCAATTCATGCAACTACAGACAATACAAGACAATCTTTAATAACGTAAAGAACGTAAAAAATGACCATACAGTACAGTACAATAATTAAGGTAGTATTATGTTAAAAAAGATGATATGTACAAGGTGTTTTGGACGTTTCTTTATGTCCTCAGAGTAGCTGAGAGATGATCTGAAGCTGAGCGTTCAACACATCGAGCGGTGCTGTGATGTCCACAAAAGCCAGGTCAGAAAGCCACTTCTCATCCAAGCGCACTTGAGTATCTCTGTCCTCACTATAGAGGAAATCTCTCATTGCTTGACGCAAATCACAAAATCTCTTGATTACCTTTCTGTGACTCAGCCACCTAACCTCCTGGTGGTACAGCACATCACCAAACTGTGCTCCCATCGCATGCCACAGGGCCTCCAAGAACACCAAGAGCTGTACCGAATCTGAAACAGCGGTGCTGTCATCACACACTATTGAAAATGCTGCAATGAATTTGCAGCTTTTGCCCTTATTTTCTCTCTGATGTCCTGAGGAATATCTTGTGGCGCGTTGCTGTATTCCATGACGAGCTGGTTTGGGAGGGACGCATCTACTCAGCAGCTGAAGAGAGGCACTGTCTGACAAACTCCCCAGAGGCAAATGATAGCAGCTCACTGGTCTTTAGCTTTGGTACTTTGAAAAAGACTGCTGCATGTGTAGTGTTGTAGTGACGACGGATATCAGAACAGCAGCAGATCACTCGCAGATAAGACAGCTGACTTGAAATTCAATAAAAAATCCAGAAAAAGTCTTCTTGCCAGCTTTGTTTGAAATGTCGTTGTCCATGTGACTCTGTCTCTGCGCTCCAGTTTTTTCTTACCTCACTTGCACCAAACTGACACCCTGAAAAATTATAATTTATCAGAATCAATTTATACATTCTTTAATTATTTTTATTTTTTTTTTTTTTGTTAGAAATATCTATATCGATCTATACAGTCCATTCCACCAAAGGCACGGTGAAGACCCACTGTAGGTGAACAATTTGCGCAGTATTGCCTTTACTGATTCTTACTCGCCTCTGTGGGCATTTCAACACACGCAGGCTAGCGAGTGAGCTAGCAGCTTGTTAGCAAACCTGAGAAAAATCTTTTTGATGTGAGAAGGAAGTCTTTTTAAACCAGCAACCTTTGAAATATGGGACATTCAACAACGATCTCCTCCATCGTCACATCTTGTAAAGACGTCACTTCCTGGCCTGGCACTTTCTCTTCAGCTGGGCTGAGCCCTGTAGGGTAAGGAGCTCATTAATTAACATTAATTTGTGCCAAACTGCGGCTTAATTTCACCTCACCTATCCAGCTCTACCCTCGTTGAACTTCTCTTAACTTCCTCTGTTTTTCTTCTCCACTCGTTCTTGCAGTTCTTGCTTATTTTCCCTTTACTTAAAAGTCCAATAAAAGAAGCCTTGGCTCACGCCTTCGCCCTCCTCCTCCTCCTTCAATCCTGCAGCGCGCGAGATTACAATCAGACTTTTGTCATCAGTGAATCATTCAAATGGCGGAGGAAGAGGCAGAGAGAAAGAGCACGAGAGAGTCAATGATCTCTGATGGCGGCGGCGGCGCAGCTAACGATTTCCATCTAATTGCTCCTCCTCCACTCCTGGAGAGCGGCAAGGGATGAGGAGAGGAGGATGAGAGCGGGACGGCGAGCAAGAGAGCGAGAGAGCGAGAGAGAGAGGGCGCAAATAATGACAAGCCATTCAGCCTTTAACACTCACCTCTGATAATGATGGGATAGTCGGGCCTATTCGCTTTTAAGATCCTCCTCCTCCTCTTTGTCTCTCTATCCTCACCCTCCTCCCTCCTGCCAATATTTTCTCCTCAGTCTAAATTGACTTCTTTCCCCCACTAAGAAGACACAATAGAAGAGAAAAGACACAACAGGAAGAGTCTTCGCCCTCTCTGTCAGAGTGAGAATAAGTGTCTGTTTGTTCCCTTCAGTGTTTCTAACACTACAGTATTCGACCGGCCCCTGCTGCCTCTTGAAACAATCTCTGCATTCCTCCCACTGATTTTGACAAAACCAGGCCAGATGCATGTTATTCATGCCTTCATTGATTCTATGTTGATTATTGGAACTACACTACTAACTATAATAAGCAGCACTCAGTAGAAAAGCACTTAATCTCCTTCAGTTGGATCCAAATGCTGCTCGGCTTTATTAGCAGAAAACACATTTCTCCATTTTTAGCATCCCTTCGCTGACTTCCCATTGCTTCTACTATTCAGTTCAAAATTGTATCAATTACTAAGAAGGCATTAAATGGATTGGCTCCAAGCTACATTTCTGACCAAGGACGCTCGCTGACGTCGGTGGGAAAAGCTCCCCTCACAGCTCCTAAGTCTAAATTTGGAACAAAGGGTGAATGTACATTTGATGCCATGGCAATAAGAAACTATTGTATGCAAAACTTTTCGCAATTCACCCTGGCTCTCGTGTTATTTGTGAAAGAGCATTGTAACTATGTTGAGAAAAGTGAATCCTGATTTGAAGAAAATTTTACTTGGTGAGAAAAATGCTGCATTGGTTAGAACTGGACTGACTGCAGACCCTGCATGCACACGGCTGCATGAGGGGAAAATGTCGACCATTGCATCAACAAAACATTTTTTTTTTTTTTTTTAAAGTTACTGATTAAGGAGAAAGGATGCAGTTTTAGATGCAGACAATGGAAAACAGCACCTTTCCCTTCTGTAAGCTCCGTCTGGTAGCAAACAATACAGTGACTTCTCTGGGAAATTCATTGAAAACTATTGAACCCAAGAGAAGTCAGTGTCCCAGAGCAGTTTTTTTTTTTTTTTTTTTTTTTTTGACGCATTACAAAATGAATGACTTCAAGCATTGCTTGTTTAACACAAATGTACAAATTAAAGAACGGTACAACAGGCGTGCGTGGATGCAGACTGAGCAGCTGAGGGAAACAAAGAAATCAAACTGCCCAAACTGATCTGCTTTCTCCTCTGAATCAATCGCTTCCGTTTGAAGGAGGGATTCTCTTGACTTTCTGATCCTCCTGCCTGAGGGCAAGACTTCACAACCCAAACAACAGGAGCCCGGGCTGATTTTGTCCCACTACATCGCCAACCTTGCATCTATTACCCAAAAATATTAGCAGCTTGTTTGAAGCCTCTCTTCCTTCCTTTTGTACTGAGCTTCACTGCTCCCACAGCTCTGCAGGAATTTCTCCTGATTTATTGATTTCACTGAAATATTTACAACATAGTCTGAGGCCGGTGCTGTATCTGGATTCTTGACCCGTGAAGCGCTACATTCTTAGGGCGACTGATCACACAACAACAAATGAGTGAATGCAATCAAAAAGTCTTCTTTTAATTTAATAGAGCCAGAGAGTGGATGCTGTCCTAATTCAAGGAAGCACAGTTTGAAATGTGGACAAAATGTGAAGTTGAAAGGAGAAAATGAGTGGAATTGTTGTGTCTAAAGAAGCAATGGGATTTATTCGCCCCCTTTACATCATACCAGATCAAAATAAAACAACATTTCAATTGAATAAGTCATCTGTCAATACTTTTAAGATTTTATTTGCTGGGATTTCCCCTTTGATGACTAACCAGTAACTTCCATCAGGTATAAAATGTCTTTATTGACAGTCTCCATCATCCTATGTTTGTCTGTCTCCACTAACCTGCACAAGGAACCAGGAGATGAGCACAGACACCCAGGGGTTACCACTGCGGGACGTCTTCTTAGCTGGAGATAACACCTTACCTACATGGATGAAAAAAAAATATTGGTGAACGCAACAATCACTTCAGATTATAGAGAATTATTAGCATGAAAATTACACAGAATATTCTTTAGCAGCTTCCATATAAAAACATCAGCAGTGACCTTTAAAACCCACATCAGTGAAACCCCATCACCCATCAGTGATGCACACGTGGACAGAAAGGTTTAATCAACGGATAAATGTATGTTATGAGTGACCATCCTTGGGTTTAATGAAGAACTTCCTCCAAAGCGTACTCCATTAAATGTCAGCAGGCATTTCTCTTTGAGCACACCCACAGTGTGTGTGGAGGAGCTGAAATAGCAGGTAGACGTTGCTTGTAGATCGCTCAAATAGATGTCTGTTCACTTGTCGATGCGGGCACAAGCTTGCGCTTGCGCAGTTTAACTTGAACCCCTCGGCTGACACCTCCTCCTCACTGCTATTCCTGATGAGTTCTGACACTGTCTCCCACAAGTCCCCACGAAATGCTAATGTATTCACTTGGCGTGCAACGTTGGCTTCCAGCGGACGTTTTCTTAGTGAGTCACACAAAACAGCATTGTGACAGACTACAGTGCAGTGGAGGTCTGCAAGGATTTCTAACAATGAAACCCTCTCCCACACACTCATGTGGACATTCTGATCACTTCCTTCTTGCAACTGCATACCCCGTCCCACGAGGTAAATAACAGCCATGTATTCCTTCTGGATTTTTTTTTTTAATCTAAAGAAACGTTAAGGTCAAGTTTGGACCAACATTAGCACTGTGTGAAAAAAAAACACAGCTCCTTCGTTCATCTCAATGAGACCGCTAGGGTTGACGTGGCGGTGCTGCCGATGCAGAGGGCTCCAATAAAAAAGTTGATCCAACACAATGTGATGGCATCTGGCAACACCCTGCAGTCGGACGTGTCAGTCTGCATTAATCCCATCATGTGGGTATTTTCCAAAGTGTTTTAATAAGAAACTCTGTTTTTGTGTTTCCACAGACAGTGTTTCTGTGCTGAGCGGCAGTGGAGGGACAGGTGCACTGAAAAGATTGATTTGATGCATTATATTCACTTCAGATAAACTTTGGAATGTATTTTTCATTGGAGTGGATTTTGATCTTTCCATCTCTGAACAGTGCAAATTCTTAGTAAATTAGCCTACTTTGTAACCTGAATGGTGCAGACATGACTATGCTACTGTGTGAAAAACACAGCCCTCTCAGGCCTTTGAACCTCAACCTCAACCTCAACCTCAACGCAGCATCATCCCACAAGGTGCTCTGGCCGATCACCAATAATGTGAATATCACATTTTTACCGCTTCTGTTTCTGTCACAATCGTTGCAATCAAAGATAAAATGACTGTCACCATGATAACTCTCCACAGATGTAAATTTCCTGTCTCATTATATGATTATAAACCACCGACATGTGACAAGCCGTCAAACTCATGAACCTTTCATCAGTTCAACTGGCCTCCCTGGATCAGATTTCGCCACCGGTACCTGAAAATAACACCCCCCCACCAACACGTTCATTGTGTATTTGTACAGTCTGAATGCCAGCTAATTACTCAGTTGTTAATGTGTCATCTTAGTAGACGTGAACTACAGTAATAATATGAGCTAAAAATAACCCTGTGAATTAAATAAAATGCCTGGACTTGTTCACCATTGCAAAGAAAATTGAAACAGAAGAATAGAAGCGTATTAAAACACAGGGACTATACTTGTTTTTCCTGTGTTTCCTACAGCAACAGATACAAACCAGTGCATGGATCATTAGACCAAAGAGTGGCAGTGATTTTACAGATCAGATAAGATTTGGATTAGAGATGGCAATTTCTAATGCTACTGACATTTAAATCAAATTTGCGCAATTAACACACATCCAGCCAAGGAAAGAGAGAGCAAGAGCGAGGGAAAGCGAGTGGGCGGGCGAGACAGCGAGGGCGACTAACTAAGATGACACAACTTTATTTAATACCTTCCGTGGCTGTAGGGTTCACTGGAAGAGAAATCATTCACATACAGCCTCTCATTTTGGCATACATGACATTTCATCTCACGGTGCTGACATCTGTGAGTAACGCCGTGGCGGTCTGTACAGTGGAGGTTGCACATCCAGAGTGAAAGACAGACGCGACAACAGAGACTGAGAAAGACAAAAAAAGAAAAGAAGAGCAATTCGTTGGGGGGGGGGGGCTATTTCCGGACAGGGAATCTGAGTTTAAAACTAAATTTCAGAGCTGATAAAGGGCTGGAATTAAATCAGTGAGACTTTAAAGTCAAATCAATGCGGCTGAGCGGAGTGGACTGAGTGATGGAGAGGATGGAGAAAGGCGGGACAGAGGTGAAGGAGTTGGAGATTAGGGAGTTATAGAGAGGAGAGAAACGCAGGATGTGTGGGACACATCCATCACTCCGTTTGCATAGGACAGTGGCAAGGTTAAGCTGTGAGCGGCGTGCGTGAATGACAACGACAAGAACAACACACAGCTGTGCACACGGTGTGGTCATACTCACAATTTCACACCCCCCCCCTACAAGAAGACAGCTACGGTTCCCCAGTCATTGAGTCTTAATGAAACACATTCGTCTAAGTTAACCCTTTGGCTGTCGCTGAACAGACAGCTGAGCAAGAGTCATCTGCCTCCGCTGCATCTGATCACTCCATGGAGGAACCCGCGCTAACACAGTCATTTACCTCCCCTGACACACCCGCGTGCATGGCCACACACACACACACAGGCACAAACACGCCAAATCAATTTGCAGTAGACTTAACAAAGGAGCACAGGGTGGGATAAGGAAGCTGCTCACAGTCATTAATAATGACAAAGCAGCAGGCAGCATGGAGTCACACAGAGAGGCGGGGGGGGGGAAATCACATGACTGCTGCGTTCACTTGATGCGGTGGGAATAACTTCATAACTGACAACTGATAACATGACAACTCATGGTGCTTTCGTGTTTTGTGTGTTTTTTGACAAATCTCAGGCGTGACATATGAATTAGTGACTCATTCCGCTTCAGAGGCTTCAACACACACATCTGCCTTGGAAGCAGAGGTATGAAAGGATAAGTTCACATTTTTTTTTCCAGTCTGTTTTAAACAGTAGTCAATTGCAGACGGTCTTTAACTCATTCCACCGGGAAATTTCTTTCACTTGCTTTAAGAGAGAGATTTAAAACTCAAGGTTTGACTGTTCACTTACTGCATTTACTGAAAGCAGAATGGGCCTTTATAATATTTAAAGTGTTGGAGTACTTTGATTTTCAAAGAGTGACACAGTTTAAGTTATTAACACTCTTAGTAAGTGTCGTACTTCAGTATTTTAGCCTCTGAGCCATTGGCTGAAAACAAACATACGTACAGAGTACAGAGGGATTAAAGGTTGGTGACAAAAAAAATCATTCATTTATGTGATAAACATTCATTATAGGCCGCCAGTTTCAGAGGTCATTCCTGCTCAGCACAAACCGCTTGTGCGACCTACCAAACAAGTCGTCCCTGGCCAGGGCGTAGAGGATGCGCGAGGCTCCGATGAGGTTGCTCATGGCGGCGGAGAGAGTGGAGGAGTACACCCCGATCGTGACGAAGGGGTTCCAGATGTTGATGTCTCTGAGGAAACTGTAATCCCTCTGGAGCAGGACACTGTAAAGGTTTGGAGATTAAAGAGATCAATCTCACAACCATGCAAGTTTGGTTCTGGCCTTCACAATGAGCCCATAAAAGACACAGACAGTAAACAAACTAGTGGTTTATCACTTCCTACTACAAATCAGTGGTAAAAATTAAAACAACACCACACAGAAGACACCCGGCGTCTCTACCGCCATTAACAGACAAAGGCTTCATTCCATTACATTCATATCAGGGGATCAAAATTCAGTAGTCTGAAAAGGTTGTGTGTCATTTCAAACTCATTTGTTCTAGGGAGCAAAACGTGTCCAATGAAAATGAACATGATTGAAGAGGAAGTGATGATTAGTCTGCCAGGGTGCCTAATGATGAGATCCTGGAATAAGGGGCTCAGTCCAGCGAGTGTGTGTGTGTGTGTGTGCGTGCAGGAGATGCTGCACTAGACATGAAGAAAGTGAGATCAGAGAGTACAAAAACCACAGCAGGGTGTGCATGATTGTGGCCTGCCCCCCACCTCTTTTCAATACAACCCAGCAAGAGAGAGGAGAATTAGAGTGCAGAGTGTTTCTCTCTCTCTCTCTTTCCTGATCCATCTCAATCTCTCTTTGTGTTTCAACACACACACACACACACACACACACACACACAATCCATCTATTCCCCTCCCTCATCACCTCTATCTCCCTCATCATGATGTTTTTAAAACCCACTCAAGGGTTTTTTTTTTTCTGGTTGTCTCTCTCTCTCTGGTAATTAAGAGTCTCACCACGTTTTCTTTCAGGTCCAGTGATTTTAATACTTATTATCATGGCCCTGTTAAGTATTGTTCACTCCATCCAAAGATCTGTGCACACTATTATTTCACATGGAGCCCAAGAGGCGCACACACACTCCATATATACAGTTCACACGCAGACACACATGCACACAAACATAAGGTGCACACACACACACACACATGCACTTATGCATTGCCACAAATCAACTAAACAAAGGTTCTGCAGAGAAGTTAACATCACCCTCGAAATTAGGAAATGCCAGCTGCTTTGTTTATTTGGCGTATTTGGTGTGTGTGTGTGTTTGTGAGACGTGTGTACTGCAGTGAAAAGTTTATGAACCATTGCTTTAATCAGACTCTGTGACATATTCATGACCAAAACACACTGTTCAGTGGTCAGATATGCAGGCACACCCTTGGAGGGGAGTCTCAGTTTGTTGCGCAACAAGAGGAGAATCATGCAAAAAAAAAAAAAAAAAAACAAGTGCTAAGCATGATGAGGAATTAAAGTGTGTGCGTGTGTGTGAGAGAGAGAGCTGAGTGATGATGTGGGTCAAAACTTATAGGATGATTATTAATTTCTCTGACGTGCCGCAGGAGCAAAATAAATCTTGAAAAGCTTGACATTTCCAAACTGGCTCTCAAAAAACAAAGCCGCTGCAAACTGGGTGACAGCGATGACAAATGGTGTGTGTGTGGGTGAACGTGTGTGTGTGTACGTGTGTGTGAGAGAGAGAGAGGATGTTCATGTGCTGGGTCATAACAGACTGAACAAATATATGTATTCTGTGTTTCATAATGTCTTCCAGCGCTGCGTATTCATCAACGAGAGAGTGCTGCTCATATGTGGCTTCCTCTGTGCGTGTGTGTGCGGCCTGGATAGTAATTATTGATTAGATCATCCAGCTGAAATGAGCTCTGCCATTGAAATAAAGAGGAGAACAAAAGCACGAGGGAGCGGGTGACAGATTAAAGGAGCTCGTTTAGAGACGAGGAGGAAACAAAGCTAAAGGGCTAAAAGGAGCCCGCAGAGATTGTTTGGCCGATTGTTCTCGCTCCTCCCGGCCTGCTCCATCCTTCAGCTCATTTGTTTACCACTTTTATTCATGCCCTCATTTGTGCATTCATGCGTATTCATCTTTTAATCCATCATCTCATGTGTTTGTGCTTCTGATAATGCACCAGCGCTTTGGTCCAACGTTATGGATTAATTATCCTTGATTTTTCAAATGGGATGAAAAATGAAGTGCTGTGTTGAGGTGTATTATAACACCAGGTTCAGAATTCACATCGCACACAGTGCTTATTCTGCTGTGATCTCGGTCGTCTCAGCTCTCGGACGGCGAGGTCACTCCTCATCAGGACTGACATAACGATCCAGGATCATCTAGTTTAATGATCCTGAAGAAAAAGGCTTGGCAGAATGTCCAATAAATGCTCATGTGGGATCATAGCTAGTTACTGAGATGGCTCCGGCTTATGGCTTACATCACTGTTATGCTCATTGTACCATTATGTGACCATTTGTGTCCCTGCAATATGGACCTGATGGTCCTGTAAGTCAATACTCAGGGTCTCTGTAGAATTCAAAGTTCGGTCCCTCTTATGACTCAGTAAGGACAGCATGTATCTTTACTGCATTTTTCTTGCCTTTGTCGTTCTCTCCGTGTTTGCAAACAGGGATGGGCAGATATAGTGCCGAAGTCTTTAGATAAAAACTGATGACAGTCATAATTTGTGCTCTTATATTTAAAAAAAAAAAAAAAAGATTTTTGACATTTTTATATATATCCTAGCATATTTCTCCCAGACCTGCACTACTCAAAAATATCATTAAAGCTGCAGTAATCAAATTATTGTAATGTGAAAGGGGTCACTAACGGTGACAAATCTCTACGAGGCCTTTTAGCCTGTTTTAGCTCATTGTTTTAGTTTTCAAGCCCTGCAAATCACCCTTTTTATATCAGCAGCAGCAGGCAGATGTTTCCCACTGTTACCTACCCGCCCTGCACCGAAGACCAGGCTGACAAAGCTAGCGATTAGGTGGTGAAGAAAGTCAGGTATCTAACAGCTAAAGAGCCAACAGCTAGAGGGAGAGTGGCTTTAGATTTTCATTTGTCGGGTGGACAAAAAAACAACACCAAATTAAGGCTAATGTTGCTTTATTTGTGCCGGACATGCAAATCGGCATTTGAAACTCACCATAACAGCATTAAAATGGTGATAATATCTCAGAGTTGGCGTTTTTAGGCTGTTGTTCTGCTCCCTAGTAGCCAGAACAATAAATGACAGAAGCTTTAAAGATCCCAGGAATTACTATTATTCCCTTAATGTGATGTATTTCCTGTTTGATAAACTAATGATAAATGAATCAGAGTTCTGTCTTCAGAAAGACTCAGTCCACTCGCGGGTTAGAGAGTTCATCCCTAACAAATGATCTCTGACACGTACAGACAAGGTGCAGGTTCATTCTGGTCTGTCATCAAGTTACTCAAGGAACGAACGTTAATTAGTGACAGCTGCCTTCATTACACGTCTTTCATTAAGTCTGGAGCCTGAGCTGAGATACACGTGATAACATCACTATGACGTCCTCAGGGTTATTTTTTCAAACTTTTAAAAGCTCCTCCGGAGCCACAGATGACATTATTAAGTAGACCACACTGTTTTCACAAGTGAGACCCTTTAAGGGCCTTTTTGAAAGGCCAATGAGAGGTTAACATAGATCATACGCTCGTTGAGTTATCAACACGATCAATCCAACACTTATTTCAGGGTTTCTGGTCTTAAATGAAAAAGCACTGACTATGTTTGCTTTATGAAAGTGTTCCTTCATCAACCAAAACTGAATTAAAAGCGGGATATAAATGCGCAATCCCAATACCCAAAAAGTTGTGCCACTGTGGAAACCATAAATACAAATCAATCTATTTAATGTCTGAATCTGATGCCAGCAACACGTTTCAGACAAGTTGAGACAGCGGCAACTAAAGTCTCCAAAAACACCTGTATACCAGGTAAACAGGTTGATTGGTAACAGGTGATAGCATCATGATTGGTTGTGAAAGGAGCATCCTGGAAAGGCTCAGTGGTTCACAAGCGAGGATGGAGCGAGGTACACCACTTTGTAAACACAGTGTAGGGGACACTGTAAAAACATTAGGAACAAAACAGTTGGTTGAAATGATTTTATTCTGTATTTATTTGCCTTTTACACAGCGCCACAACTTTTTTGGAATTAGGATTTTATAAATGCAACAGTTGAGCTGAGAGACATGAAAAGGTGACAATTCTATGGCCCAATTTTCCACTATGCCAGTGGGGAAAAACAAAGAAGAAGTGTTTCTGCGAGTAAAGCCAGTGGCAAAATCCTCAGAGCACTCTTCAAAAAGTCTGAACAGTAACAGCCAGAACACGTGGATCTCAATTCACAAAAGACCCGTGTTACCTTTACAGAGTCTGTATCTGGCCAGGTGTGCTTTGAATGAGCTCAGGCCTCTTAGAGACGACTGATTTGACTCAATGGCAACAAATGCGCCAGCACAGAACTACACCCTTTACTGCTGGGATTTAGTGTCGGTCTTTAGCCCCACTTCACCTTGACCTTGGAGGTACTTTGAGAGTGTAGCCATCGTACGCCGGAGGTGAGGAAGAGACGCGGGCACATAAAGAAGCAGCCGAGGAACAGGAGGCAAGCAGAAAGTGAAAGGGAGGCAGAGAGGGGTTGTAAGAGCCGGAGAGAGGGAGGGAGAGGCAGAGTTAAGTGCTCTCAGGGGAGCAGACTGTGGTTAAGGATTATTAAATGGGATCAATAACTAACAAGGCCTCTGTGTGGACACGCACGCGCGTGCACACACAGACAACCTCCTTCTCCCCCCTCCCTTCTTTTCAACCCTCCCTTCCTCAGCTTCCAGCCTTCCCTTCTCTCCCAACTCTTCACATGTACCCTGCTCATCACAAGATGTTTATCACATTTTGCCGGATACACTCATCTTGTTTTACAGCTGCTCTCAATTTCACCTTTTCCAGTCGTCAGCCGCTCTTGTTCAGTCAGTCATTCTTTGCAACAACTTTCAATTTCCAGCCACTTTTCTCAATCACTTCATCATTTGTCCACGATGCCTGTAACAAGGGGTCGACTGATACAGCAGAGCAATACTGACGTGCATCATGGGACATTAAAAGTCCGCAGTGACACGCAGAACACAATCATAAAGAAAGTCAACTATTTCATGAGAGCTGTAAACCCAACCAATTTAAAAACAGCCTCACCACCGGACCATTTAGTAGCTGTTCTGGAGATCTCAACGATATCACATGATCTTCATCAGCAGGTGTCATGGACTTGAAGAAGCAGATTTAAACCTCTGCTTTTAAGCCAGCGTGGACGAGAAGATCTCAAAGTGCTCAGAAAAAAAATGGAAATTCGAACATCGTTTCCAATGACATTTCCATGACAACTGGGCAAACTCCATCTGTGGAGGAAGATGGTATGATACGGCTGAATGCTCCAGAACAACAACTAAATCTACAAACCCAATTCCAGAAGAAGTTGGGACGCTGTGTAAAACGGAAATAAAAACAGAATGCAATGACTTGCAAATCCTTTTCGAGCCATATTTATTGAATACGCTACAAAGACAGGATATTCAATGTATACGCTGAAACTTTATTGTTGTTGTAAACATACACTCATTCTGAATTTGATGCCCACAACATGTGCCAACAGACTTTTGACAGGGGCAAATGACTGGGAAAATGCTCTGAAAACACCTGTTTGGAACATTCCACAGGTAAACAGGCTCATTGCTAACAGGTGATAGTATCATGGACAAGGACATCACCATGTACAATGCAGAATACTGTCAAGAGATTCAAAGAATCCAGAGGAGTCTGCAGGTGAGGACAGTGGATGGCTGTGACCTTCAAACCCTCAGGCAGCACTGCATTAACGACTGACATGATTGTATAAGGGGTATTACTGTGTCGCTGCATCTACGAATGCAAATTAAGACTCTACCATGCAAAGCAAAAACCATGTATCAACAACATCCAGACCCTCTGCTGACTTCTCGGGGCCCGAGCTCATCACAGATGGACTGACACAAAGTGGAGAAGTGTGTTGTGGTCTGATGAGTCCACATTTAAAATTGCTTTTGGAAATCGTGGATGTTTTGTCCTCCAGGCTAAAAAGGAAAAGATCCATGCAGACTGTTACCTGTGCAAAGTTTAAAAGCCAGCATCTGTGGTGGTACGAAGGTGTGTTAGTGCCCGTGGCACTGGTAACTTGCACATCTGTGAGGACACCTTGAATACGACAACAGAGACCCCAGCCTGCTGAGCAACTGGAGTCATATATCAAGCAAGAATGACAAAGAGCTTTACTTTCAAAACTTCAACAATTAGTGTCCTCTGTTCTCAGACGCTTACTGAGTGCTGTTAAAAGAAAAGGTGATGTAACAGCGCGGTAAGCATGCCCCTCTCCCAAATCCTTTCTGCTGGTGAATCTTGATCTTCAGTTCCTTCCTCTAATGTTGCATTAGGTTTAAGTCTTGATTGACTGAGTCATTCAAACACCTTTATTTCCTTCCTCTGGAGCACACTGACAGTCTCCTTTGCTGAACACATTTGATTCTTGCAAACATCTACAGGCTCCTACTGCTGTGCAGGAAACTTCAAAGAAGCTTCAGCATGTCTCTTCTGCAGTCATGGAGTTTTCCGGTGCATTGTCTATTGTTTTCTCCGTAAAGACTGTACCTGCTACTTATAGCTCTTTCTGGAGCTCTATTTTGACTGGTCCTTGGCTCTTGAGCTGCTCTTCCAGTGACCTTCCTGACTGCCTGGTTGGAAATCTCGCGAGGAGCCCCTGTGCGTGGTCAGTTGAGTGATGCTCCTTCCACTTGCAGATGATGGCTCCTCTGGTGCTTATAGGACCATTTAAGAGTTTAGAAACCCATTGCTGACCAGTGCCATTGCTTGGTGCTTTTTCTTACTGTGTTCAATACTACTTCAATACTAACTAACGATTTCCTAATCTGTGCCGGTTTATTGAGTACCAATGCCGGGTCTAGATTTCATGTAAATAGCTTTATTGGAAATATGTTTAATGAAAAACTTGTCGACCTGTTGAATGCTCTTTCATTGACTCCATAAAGTGCCTGCCAACCCAATAAAAGAGCCTAGTATCTAAACTACTGTCACCCAAATCCTCCCTTACCATCTCTCTGTTGCTCTAAGCCTCCGTCACTCCAGCCCTAGCAGCTTTTAATTCAGAGTGGACATGCTGTCGAAGACTTGGCCAGTACTGCTGCCATTGTTAACCCCCCCACCCACTGTAAAAAACAAAGGTGAAAGCAGTGAGAAAAAGGAGAGAGAGGGGGAGACAGTGAGTTGAATCTCTGCAGTGTAGAGATAGGGATGAATAACAAAAGGAGGAAACACGGCTGTGTGGATGGATGGATGGATGGATGGATGGATGGATGGATGGATGGATGGATGGATGGATGATAGACAAGGAGAGGACGGAGACAGGAGAAAGGGAAGCCAAGCCAAAGATGCTGCTGTGGGGCGATAGTGCCAAGACAAAAAGGAGGGAGAGGGGGGAGAAGAGATGCTGGATCTGTTGCCTTACAATGGCTACAGGGTGGACAAGGAGGAGCAGAAAGCCTGAAAAAAAGCCCCAACAAAGCAAGAATGAAATGATCAAGAAAGTTCATGGACTACATAAAATCCAAGAACGTGCTTATGTTTACTTTGCCTTTGCAAAGTAAACTCCTTAGAAAAGCTTGCATAATGACAATTCCTGATTCTGGAATTCTGTCAATTCCAGAATCAGGAAGAAGTGTTACTGTGAACTCTGTTTCTTTAAGCTTCTCCTGAGGTTGGATTAAATGAGCAGTTTGACATTATGGAAAATACACTTCTTCGCTTTCTAGCAGAGTTAAATAACAAGACCAATATTAATCTGAGTCTGTTTGCAGGTGGTTTGAAAATATGTGCAGATTTCCATATTTTCATTTATTTATATTGTTTTCCTGTGATGTCTAAAAATTGATTTCAAGAAAGCAGTCCTGTCAACTTTTATTTTAACACAGACGCAGTGTCTGAATTTCATGATGCCTTGATTTCTGTATTCTCTACTGTGTACATGACTAACATGATGTAGGTGATCAGGCAACGTGACTCCAGGAAGACAGTCAGAAGAAACAACTGCAGTATGTAACTCATTGTTGAGCCTCAGCATGTGGTTGTGCCCAACCAGTTTGGTTCTGGGGCGTCGGCCCCAGTTGCCACCCCATACAGTCCTACTATAAAGACAAAACACTGCACGACAGGCTTTAGTTGCCAAAACACATTAACATGCCTGGAGGTTATTACCTGTGTTTTACCCTGTTTGAACTTTGCTTCCTCATCAGCTGGTACGTGTCTTCATCAGCTGGTTGTTAGTATCAAAAATGGTGGCTGTCTGATTCACCATTAAAGACACTGCAAACTAGAAGTTAGGGCCAAGCTTCCTTAATCCCTTTTTACATTGAAAATGAGTTAAAGGTCCTTCAGTTATTGATAAAGCTTCAGAGACCTGGAGAAGATCCTGCAGACAGGAAGGGGCTAAAGCAGGAGAGAAGATGCTGAAAGAGTAAAAAATGTGGAGAAAAGTCTGTGATTGAAAGGCAACCGGAGTGAGGGGGGAAAAACAAAATATAGAAAGGGAAAACAGAGGAGTGGAAATAGACAGTGTGTGGGTGACGGGAGACACAGCAGAAATACAGAATGTTTTTTGGAGGACGGAGAGAAAAATTTAAAGTGCTGTGACGAAAGATGGGACTTTTCTGGAAAAGTGAGAGGAATTAGACACAGTGTGTGTATGTGTGTGTGTGTAGGTGTGTGTGTGTCTGTGTGTTTGAGTGGGTGGGGGGGGGCAGCAGAAGTGAGATGAGAGAAAGAGTCACTTCGGGGGGGTGCGGATTGCACACACATTGACAAGGCTGCATGTCAGAGATAGCACAACAAAAGAAGGCCCAGCAGATTCAAATTAATAGAATTATCAAGTCAGTTATTAATACAAAAGCTTCCATAGCGTAGGGCGGATTAGCCCATGGGTCACACACGCACGGTTCATGTGTGCATAGCACATGCACTCACACACACACACACACACACACACACACACACACACACACACACACACACACACACACACACACACACACACACACACACACAAAGAAGTCAATCAAGCGAAGACAACCCCACACACTAAACGAGTCAGTTAATATTCAGGCACAAAACCAGTCCTAAAATAATAGGAAAAAACTGCAGAGCAACAGAATGAGTTATCATGCTCACTCTGTTGCTTTAACTGTAGGTTTAAGTTCCTAATCCACACACACACACACACACACACAACCAAAAGAGCTTGATAAAGTAGCGACAGGGCAATCTGTCATGGTTGGCTAGCTGGTCACATGAGGTTAATAGATTCCCCTCTATCTCACATCCCCTCAGCCTTCATCGTCATCATCAGCAGCCCTCTTACCATAGTGGCATATCATCGGTGATAATCTCAAAACAGACAAAATATGGGGCTGCTCTATTAACGGTGACCTGGAAACCAGTCGTACGGCTTTTACATCCAAATGAGCTTCATTTTCTTTGCGACGCTGACAGCCGTGAAGCAGAAAATGTGCTCATAGAGCTGTTGAAAAAAACACACGCACTCAGTACCGTCAGTGCATCTGCACAATCAATCTCACAGTCACGGGGATCCCACTGTGGAACGGGTGGAAAATGCACAGCGTTCCAGAACGAAGTTGCATTACTTTGCTGGAATACTTCTGAAAACGTACTTAAATGTGTGATAGATGGTAAAGCATGTTGAAAAATTTGTGAAATTCTCTGACTGGCTGAAAGAAATCACCAAACAACATCACCATTCCACGATTCTCCAGGACTTCTATGACCAGTGAGAACTCCACAGAGAGGGCATAACGGACGGAGTAGTCACTGCTGAGGCACGTCATAGTTCAGGCCCCCTCCCCTCGTCCCCATTCACACCTGAGTGAGGACTGATGCTGTGAGATCAGCACACACAATGACACAGGTAGGCAGTTATAAAGAGGTACCCTTACTGTGCAGTACAATTATTTTCAATGGCCTCTCTCCTACCTACCTGACATTCACTTTTAAATACAATCTTAACTGCTTTGCCTTTTAAAGCCACGATGCAGAACCACAATTTGCAGAGGGTAGCAATTTACTTATGTAAAGGTTAGTTTGTCACTCTAAATCTCCCCCATAAAGAGAGCACGGCTGGTGGCTCAGAGAGCGTGCCTGCCACCCTCTGGTCAAGTCACGCAACTACAACAGGCACTGAATTTCCTTTGCCTTTACCAAACAACCTCCTTCTTACAAAAACCAGTAATTAAAATGGATATTTTTCAGCACAGACAGGCCCAGTTGGAATAAAAGCTGCAGCTTTGACAGCATTAGTGTCATGCTAACCTCAGCTGTTACAAGACCACAGCCTTTAAGTCTTCCAGTTTATTCTAACCCTTCCACTCACAATAACATACACAAGCATAATAAACAATTTAAAAATGGTTTCTAACACTCTCTGATGTAGTTAGGATGATGTGAGGACATTTTAAAATGTTTACATACAGATACTCCGGAGTAATTTTCCAAAAATGCTTATTTTTAATAGGCATGTGGAGCCACAAGCACTAATCATTTTATATGACTATGAAATAACAAGCATTTATTATATCTAATTAGGCTCATTCTGCTTATTATATTTCGTGAGGTACTTACATATACTGCTTCTTCGCTCTCACGACAACTGAGGAAGCTATCCTCTGATGAGATCAGGGAGAAATTAAGTGGACCTCAAGTTTAAAACAGTCTTAAACCCGCCTGTGAATGATTTGTACATGTGTATATACAGTAAATGCTGTAAGCTTATGTTCTTGTGTGAATGACGCACAATTAAACATGATTGCAGCTGTATTTTACTTTTGTCTGTTTATGGATGCTTGAGGAGGTTCTAAAGGTTGGCAAGGACATTTAAATACTAATAAGCCCTTAAAATATCCTTACATGTGCCCAAAACTATATTAAAGTGGGTTATAAACAATAGAAATGCTAATGAAGGGGTGTAAAGTTAAGGGTTAGGGTTAGAAACATATGCCTACCTACCTCTTCCCACAGTGACATCCCATAATAATGAGATACTACCAGCATTACCGTTACCCTGGAGTCTCATCTCAGGCGTGAGGGCTACCCTTGATATGTGGTGAGGTGGCGCCATAACAAGACGAATGACTTTAATAGAGGCGGTCATATTTTAATCCATGATAATTTGGTTAGGCTGCCTCTGTGCATAATTTAAGAGAAGAAACCTGCTGCCTCCCTGCCTGCCTGCCGGACACATGCCTGTGTGTCAGTGTGTGTATCAGTGTGTTATCTGGAGTTGGCATGAACAAGTAGCCGTGTGAGATAAATGTAAGATGAGTTTTCGCCCCGCAGGGTTTTGGTTTCCCTTCCTGCTGATCCCCGATGTTTTTAGGAGAAAATCTACTCATAATGACTCGATTTCTATACAAATATCTCAGGGTAATTTTCACAGAATGCTTTCTTTGAATAGGTATGTGCTCTTGTGCTTCCAATGGATGTCTCTGGAACAATTTGCACTCAGTAAATGGATGTTACTTAAATTCTTCTGTCATGATAAATATTGGTCTTTCTCTAATTTCCTTACAGAAAATCAATAAGTTTTATAATGCACTTTAGGTATTGTTGGTAATATTTTCTCTGGGAGTGAGCCGACTTAATGTAGCAGCAACGGCGGTGAATGAAAATGTTTTCCTGGAAGCAGAAGATGAAATGCACTGCAGCACACTGCTTACAAACAGGTAATGCACAGATGCTCTTATTTCCTCCATTAGAAAATGAAAGCTTGATATTAAAACAGATTGTTCGCTAGTCTGGCCTGTCGCTGCCACCATTGGCCCACTTATCATCGCCTATAGTGGCTGCTGGCCAGTCAATGGGTGCATTCTTCTGAGTTAGGTGTCAAATATTGTCTGGTGACTTTTTCCACATTGCACAATCAACCATTGTGCTAATCTGGGGAAGTGAAAGCAGTTAACTCCAGCCCTTGACACTTTATCACATGGTCAGATTCATTTACGCAAAACCAAAAATTCTGTATAAGTTTCTAAAAGCAAGATGAGAAACACACTGTGAGAAGTATGAGTCCATTTAGCCAATTAAAACAGCTGGTTCAAATTTAAAATGACCACCTTTCCTTCTTGTCTCACACTAACCAGCACTTAGAAAAATAAAAGGCAAAACTCACAAAGTCAGACAGAAACAAGTGCACAATAAGGAATCACCCCGCCAGTGACTATTCTCCTAGTGCTTCCGAGAAATGATTACACATTTTCTCCCGCAAGATAACGCTCATATCAGTTCAATTCTGGTCTGCCTCAATAAACCAAATGGCCCTGAGCTTACTGAAGATAAGACAGAGAGTGAAGTCCAATAAAACAGGTTTTTACACTCCATGTTTACATCCTCTGTATTTGTATACTCTGTACACAGCTGTCTGTCCGTCTGTCTGTCCATCTGTCTGTCCGTTTGTCCGTCTGCACAGCTCTGAGGAACTTGATGTTTCACTTCCTACCCTGTTCCTTTTTACAATCCTGTCTATTAACAGGAATCTTTTACATGTCCAGTCTACAGTAAGCCATCAAGTCATATGACCAGATTTCCACAGACACACGCGCACACGCACGTGCGCGCACACACACACACACACACACACACACACACACACACACACGGTGCACATGATGGGATGTCACATGTAGCTGCCAATATCAGTAAGAATGTTGCAGAGCAGAACAGATTTCCATTGATGAAGCTGAACGAGATCTTCATCACTTGGGAAGAGCGCAGGCCCAGGCATGCAGTTCACACACGTGTAACATGTCCAGACTGCGTCTATACGCGGCTGCAGTTCACGCCTGACACCGCAGCGGAAATCAAACGTGTCTCCAGTGAGCACCTGCGATCAGAATCCGCTGACCGGCTCCCGTTTGATGTTATCTGTGGGGGAAACTGTGACCACTGCAAGCATAAAACAGAACACACAAACACCTCAGGCATACAGCTAGAGAGGAGACTGCAGTGGCTATGAGACACCTCACCTCACCTGTGGGGAGGCTGACGGGACCAAATGAACTGGGGAGGTGCATTTGCACAACACTACACACTGTACATGTCAGTGGTTCCCAGCCTTTCTGCTGTCAGATGAAGGTATGCGTACGCCTCCACCTGTCACGTTACAGATGTGTTGATTTGAATTCACTATAAACTGGACACATTTAACACTATGAATTATGCAATGTTTAACTTGGTTTAGTCGAGTTTGCACTGGCACTACAACCACTTGGCAGGAGCTGGGCCTTTTAAACATTAATCCATTCTATTCAGCTATTTCAACCATTTATCCAGTGCTTTTAGCTCACTATTCAGCTAATGATCGCAACTGTTTATCTATTTTAACAACTTATCCACTTTTCCAAGTTGAATAACTTGAGCTAACTTTTTCAACCATTAACCCGTAACCTATAGCTAACTGTTACTTTCTATTGTTCCACTGTTTATCTGTTTTAAATTACATTTACATTTATATATACCTAACATTTGTAGTAGTATAACTTTATTTCGATCACATAAACAACAATAAAAATAAAAATAAAAGCACACATGTATACATGGATACATACATAGCTATACATACATAGTACCTATATAAATAATAATAATCATAAGGAATCATAAGGAAATAAGTGCACATTAAAAAAAAACAACCCACAAAACATCTCATAAGCAATGTAGTTTAAATGAGCGAAAGGGAGTAGGAAGAAGTATAAACTTATCCAATCCTACCCCTATAAGTTAGTTATGTATTCCGACCATTGGTGCAATATTTTCAGCTAAGTGCTGACCTCTCTGCTCACTCGTTTACTGGTTTTTATGCGCTCTCAAACATGCATGGTTGAGGCATTACAACCAACTCAATATGTGGCTACATCCTCCAATCAAAACACGATTTCTGTTTCTACTCTGTCCTCCCCACTGTGCTGACTCGGCCCTTCTTCAATGCACTGACACCTCCTCTGGTCTTCACTGATGACCAAATGACTGTATATCCAACAGAAGCCAACAAGGGAAACTGCTTTAGAGATCTACAATAGATGAAACCCATATGCAAGCACACACTGACCAATAAGGCACAAGTAATATGTGTGATTCAGGGGGTAATGATAGAGTACTGCAGAGGTGGAGAGAGTGTGTTAAGAAACTGTCTCTTATCAGTGAGTGTGAGTGTGTGTGTGTGTGTGTGTGTGTGGTAGGCGGCAGCAGGGAGGACGGTGCAGCAGGGTAAATAACGGCAGTATTGATCTCTGATGCTCTTTTATGGCCCGTCATGTCACTTTAGCACCTTGGCAACACCAGCTTTAGAGTTACATCAATACTGAACTCTGGCACTCAGCAAAAGACAGGCCGAAAGAGATTGATAGAGAGCGAGGGATGACAATAAATAGAAAGAAGGAAATAGCAAGTCAACGCCACGGCAAGGACTTCTCGTCTCTAACGTGAAGTGAAGTGAAGTGAAGTGAGGACACAGACACTGAAGTTATCCCGTTAGCCGTTAGCTGCATGCTAACAACTAAAGGAATGTGTCACCAGATCTTGTGGATTGTGGATCACACTGCACCAGTATTTCAAAAAGTTATCTTCACTTATATTCCAAAACACTGCGAGTGCTCCAAAGGGCAGAGGACAAAATACAAAGAGGACCTGGTGTCACCTGCAATTCCATAAAATCCAGCCTTCTGCTTGGAGGAATATGATTTCAAAATCCTTCAAGTCTGAATTCCCACCCAAAAAAAACTGCAAATGCATAATTTTGATTTTGTTGAGAAACAAACAACTACCTATTCGTGCTTAACAAAAGTATTTGTGTGTATTCCATTATCCACATAAGTGCATAATAATAACCACCCACTCACTTTTGCTCAGTTGCCCTTCTCAAACTCTTGCACAAGTTTGCCTGCACAGCTGCTGAAGTGTTACAATGTGCCCCACTTTCAGCCAGCCGCACAATTTGAGCAGGTCTTTCTAATTCACTGTTTAATCTTTAGTCTCTAGTAGTTTCATCAGTCACCAGGGAAGCAGTGGATAGTAGCAGTGGACTGATCAAGCCAGTGCGTGCACGCTCATTTGTTGCTGCTACTGCACCAGCATTTAAAAAGACGAGTGTCTGAGCCGCATTGCACAGAAATTGCTCCTCATTTGCATAACACAGACAAGTGCAAACAAACAAAACGATGAATAAAAGATCTGACTCTCTAAATTGCTGTGAATGATCAGCGTCGGCGTGGGCTTGAATGGAGTCACGCCGGCCATTCTCACGCACAGTCGTGCGTTTCCATTATTTTGTCCACTTTCTTTCAGGCACGCTGCAGTTGTTCAAATTGATTATCTGACACCTGGTGTTGGATAACATTCACTTGGAATAGATGCTTTTGAAATTGGCCTCCTCTGATGCTCCAATTCTGTTTGGTGAAGCAGAAAATGAACCCTGTTTGCATTATCTGATAGTCACTGAGTATTGGATTTCATCTGCTGTATCTATTACTAGACACCACAGCACCACACTTGTACTCTTATCAACCCCAAGGTTTAATTACCTTGTTTGGATCTGTGCGGCTTAATATTCAATTATGGGCCGTTTCACTGCTTTTTGTTTGTTTGTAGATGTAAATGGTAGAACTGAATGTGTTACAGTAAGTAAAAAACCAAGACACTTTTATGAAAATGATGCCTCTCAGACAATTTGAGTTGAACACGAGTGTAAAGTACCCCAATCACGTCGCCAAAGTGTGTGCATATACAGGAGTGTGTGTGTGTGTGTGTGTGTGAGTGACTAACCGGTCACAGGAGCAGGCCACCAATACAGAGAGCAGATTGTAGATGATGAAGGTGAAGATGACAGCTGTGATGGTGCCGCGGGGGATGGAATAGCTTGGATTCTTCAGTTCACCTGGTAGATAGACAGGTTTACTGTGTGTTCATATAAAAGTAATCAGGCGACACACACACACGCACACAGTCGTGCACGCAACCACCCAACCACAACCTGCCCTCACCCACCTGACATGTTGGAACCAGCCATGATGCCGGTGCAGCCATTAAACATAACAGCGAAAACGGTGGCAAAGGTCATCATAGTCTGTGTTGTGTAATCCAGAGTGTAGTCAGCTGTAAGAGGCAACAGATAAGTCACTGCAGTTGTGCTTTTATCAGCATCATCAGTCTCCTTACAGAAAGTTCAATTTGGTTTGCTGGCAGACACTCCTCTGTACCTGCTCGCCACCAGACCTCATAATGTTTTACAGCATTTGAGAGAAGCACGAACTTTTTTTCTGTTGTTTACAGAACAGCATCTACTCAATCACAGGGCTTCGAATCTATTTATAAGTAAGGTCTTTATGGTCGTACTGTAGGTGTATAATTGGAAATACAAATCATATTTACCACAAGGATTTTTGATCATTATTCCCACACCTCTCCAACATGGACCAGAACTAAACTCCTAGACAGTACTTCACTGAATCATGCAGGTAAACAAGGAAAGTAATCTAACAGCTGTTATTAAGAACAGTTACATTTGTAAAGCACTCAGTACAGCAGTTAGATGTAAGCAATAATAAGAAGAGAAGTAGGATTGCACTGCCACTCCACTCAGGCCCTTTTACTCCTTAGAATGTAATTAGACAATTTCAGAAACCATCATTAGAGGTTTTAATTGTGAACACATGATTACCATTTTTTCTCAGCATATTAACATGTAAAATCATATTTTGACATGTTTCTGTGTGTGTTTGTGCTCTGTTTAGTCAGATTGAGGGATTATTCAAAGCTTGAATGTCTGACAGTTCTCACGTGTGCCTGACTGCATGCCTGAGTTACCGCAATTAGCTTAGTAATCATGTGCTTGAATATAAATCCCTGCAAACAGACTGGAGTGCTTGGTTAGTTCTCCACTGACATTTAGAATCAGAGAGCGTGTGCAACATCTAATTACAGTTCAATAAAAACATCCGTCCTCTGCCAACAGTGCAGGAAAAGTTTATGCACTTTAAGAAAAGCGGGGACACATTGGGGCCACCGCCGAGGCTCTGGCTCCTTTCACAGCAGAGCTGATTTTAGTTGTGTTAATGGGTGGGAAGCCGGTGAGGGATCGTGTCCTTGTCGCTGTCATAGTGATTCCTAGTGGCTGGTGTAAGCATCTGCAAATGGGGGTTGGGGGAAGAGTGAAATGCAACACTCAATGCACATAAGACTCCATCATTGTCGAGGGAGTAGTTGGACATTTATTCTTACTTGTTTTCTTGCTAAAAGTTCAATGTATGGGACACGCTGTGGTATCGATCTTTTCATTGATTTATTTGTGGTGGCCTGTCACAACAATGGTCAGACTGAAGCTGGAAACAGAGTGTAATGAGTTGACGACTGTCTTATATCTGGAAAAAGCAATTATTCACTGACATCAATTTTATCTTCGTCACCTGACAAAACAAACAAAGAAGCAAACACACCAAAGATCAAATAAGGATCTCCGAACATGTTTGTATGAGTACATCCTGAGAGAGCCATTACTGGCTCAGCCGCCTTACCCCACAGGTTCCCGAGCAGCGTGTCCAACTTGAAACCAGTGAAGTTGGCCGTGGTGGGAAACGCGGGGCCCGTCCCATTGGCTGTCGGGTTGGCAAACGTGGGCAGGACGATGGTGCGAGGGCCTACGGCAAAGAAGCTGATGAAGATGGTGCCCAGGACAAACATGACGATGAGGAAGATGATGAACGTGGCCTTGGCGTAGATGTGGGCCCCTACCAGGCACACCAGCAGGCACAGCAGGGCGATGGCCGTGGCATAAAGAAGAGACCACCAGTAGCCCGACGGCAGGACCTGGTAGGAGGAAGCTGCCAGAGTCCCATCTAGAGATGTAAAGGTGTGGAGGCAGTGGGTGAGGAGGGGAGAGATGAGGGGGAAGATCTAGTAATGTGTTCCAGACTATAATGTTACAGCAGCGAATGGAAATTTGAATCGGTGCATTTAAAAAGCTCTGAAAACAGCTTTTCACAGGAATAAACAATAATGTCAGCACCTTCAGTGTAACTGTCCCGCAACACAAAACACGTTTTTTCAGCTTCAGTTACTCAGGAACACTGCCTGAGCCTTGTGCTATTTTCTACAAACTTCCTACTTTATATTCATTCACTTCTACTGTTCACACCTCAGATCTTGTCAGCATTTCTTCTCAAAGGATGAGCACTTATACATAATGATGGATTGAAGGAACAAAACGCTCTCTAAACGACCTGCAGTAAGTAATTCAGAAATGAGTTTCAATCAGACTGATGTTTGAGGTTGGTAGACGGATCAATCCGCGTTTTAGTCTGTGTGTGTGTGTGTGTGTGTAATAGTCAGAATGTGTGTTATATAAGATAACTAAATAGATATAAAATCATGTTTGGAACCTGAATCAATGAGGAATGCTGACACTTTTCCAGAATTGGACTAACCTTCTGGCACTCCAAAAGTGGCCACAATGGCTTCAACCAGTCCCAGCACATACAGAGCGCTGCCACACACGTTGGCCAGGAAGAACATGATGCCGATACTGCCGCCAAATTCTGGCCCCAGCGCTCGGCTGATCATGTCTGAGGGAAGTTGAGGCAAAGTGCACTTGTTCGGTGGATAAACTGTGAAACAGGTGTGTGTTTGTTTGTGTGCGTGTGTTTTTTTTTTCTATTTCTATTTTTCTATTCTTGTAAAACCCAAGAGCTTGAGGGCGAAGGCTGTCTCCTTTACAAAGGATCTGCTTCGAGTTAAGATTAGAAATAGGTTTGGGTAAAAGAGAGGTGGTGTACATCCCGAGGGTGTAGCTCATGGTGTTTGGGTGAGAGAAAAAGTCAAAGGAATAGTCTGACAGTTTGACAATAGGTTTGGGGAATACAATTTGCTTTCTTACTGAGAGTCAGATGAGAAGATACCACTCTCATGTCTGCGTGGCAGATATCTACAGCTACAGCCAGGAGACAGTTAGCTTAGCTTAGCATAAAAACTGGAAACAGGGGCATTTATTCATTCATCCATGTATTTGTTGCCAAAAGACGGTTACTAACGGAGTCTATAGCTGATGAATCATTCGGTTCAGCGCAGATGTATTGTTTTTTTTTCATCTACGTAACTATAGAAACACACATCGTGCCCTGTTATGATGTCACCAAGTGGCAGCAGATATAATGAGAACAGCAATGGACCAATCAGCTCCCTGCAACCCCAAAACACATGTCATGCTTCTCAGATACATGATCTCCAAGACTGACGTCAAACTTTCTCCCTTTGATGTTTGTTTTAAACCAGTTTAACACACAGTCACAAAGACCAGCTGACTGTTCAAGACCATTGATTAAGATATCATGGTCAATCGTATCAAACGCTGCATTGAGAAGAAGAACTGAGAGCTTATTTTCATCAGAATTTAGTCTGAGGTTGCTGATTATTTTAGTCAGAGCAGTTTCAGTGCTGTGGTCTGTTCTAAAGCCAGACTGGAATTTCTGCAGAATGTTATTTCCTTTAAGAAAGGAGCAAACTATGTTTTCCAGTATCTGAGTGATGAATGGAAGGTTGGATATGGGCCTACAGTTGGTGAGCGCATTACTAGGCTGGGTTTCTTTAATAAGGGTCTGGGAAGGTACCTGTTTGCAGAGATGGATTTAGGACGTGACTTGACACACTGTCAAACACCTGCTTTATAAACGCTGTAGGTACAGGCTGAGCGCATGAGGTGGAGGAGTTAGACGCAGTGTCAGTCTTGCAGAGCTCGGTTAATGTAATACAGCTGAATTTTCCCATGCTTACATCTGCTCCACAGACTCTCTCACACTCACTAACACTACTGTTGTTGTTTAACCACTGGGAGATTCTGTCCCTTGACCTCTTTTCAACCTTTATGGGAGAAACCGTATTTAAGGCAGGTGACGTGGTATTGTCGAAATGTTCAACCGTGTCATTTAAAGAGCAGTGACTGCACAGGGATGGTGAGAAATAAGTCATTCTAATACTTGAGCACTGTCAATGATTAAGCCTGTTGTTATTGCTCAGGGCAAAGGGCACAGTCAAAACAGTCTATCTATAACAGTGTTTGTAGACATAAAAACATTCCTTATTTCCATTCAACTATATTCCTGAGCCTATGGCACAATTCAAATATGACGCACAGGCGGCTAAGAGTTGATGGGAGACAGTACTACTTACTGCAGATGATCGATGTTTCATTTATTACTTCTATAACAAATCATCTACAGGAGGTCACGCCTGCCACGACGACAAAGCTGTTTACTGTACGTGTGTCTAAGTGTACTGTGATATTAATGTATGAGTTACAGCTTCAGAAAATGATGGAGACGGCCTGTTCTGACTGATGAACAGCACTGAGTGGGGTCATTTACCAACTTCCTGGCAACAAAACACACTGGCCTCTGTCTCAAGCAGCAGTGTCCTATAGTGCAGTTAATAGACATATCAGTCTCCATTCAGTGTCACAGACAATGCTGCATATTCTTCACTAACACAATGCTCAAATGAGGACAGTTTGTCTATGTTTAGTACAGCAGGGGGTTCCACAAGAGCACACTCTTGATATCTTGATCACTGACAATGTTGCTCATACTTCGCTGGCTGTCACATGCAAATGTCATGATGGTGCATGCGTGAAAAGGATACAATAGGCTCCCCCAGCATCCAGGGCTCCATTGGTGGAGATGGCACAGACCGACAGCACAGTCATGCAGATGATGAAGTATGCCACCAGGAACATGGCAATGGCTTGGTACAGTCCGGACTGTCCCACCACGAAGCCTAGTCGGAGACAACACACACGCAGTGAGACCAAACGGCGAGCACCTGGTCGAAAGCAGAACCTCTGCCATGGCAGCAGCGTCAGTGTGGTTGAAAAGGGAAGTTAAACAGAGCCCGCACACACTGAGGATGTGAGCACTCAGTGTGGCATGAAGACCACTAAAAGAGGAAGAATTGTGCTTACAGTTTATGACTAATACATTTCTGGAAAATCTGATAGAAAGCAAAAGAAAGTGACCACTGCACAAAATGACGCATCACAACAATCCATCCCACCTCAGAGTGAAACTGGAATCAGATGTTGAAAGTGATTCCAGCTTCCTGTCCTTTACTGCAAAAGCCTGTGGTTCTAATAATCTGTTGCAGAAAAACATAGTTCCTGGTTTAACAAAGAGAACCAAAAGAAAAAAGGGAATCAGAGTTTGTTAAAGCAACCTGAATCAGTGAGGAGAGAACAGCAAAGCCAGCTTTCATGTTTTGGATGCGCATGTTGACAGCTGATGATTTGATTTGGAGGCTGCAGTCTGTTGAGCATTAAACTTAAAGCAGAGTGCTGCTGCTGAGCAGTTAGCTCAGTTACCAGTTCATCCAATAAACTGATAACTGAGTGTACATTGATAGTGACAAAGTAACTGTAGGGGAAATATCATATGTAAGCTTCCCCTTTGCATGCCACAATATAATGAAGCACACCAGCACTGGATACAATGACTGATGGCTATTCTTCATCAGGATAATGTGTCTGAATGTCAGTCTGACTTTGTTACTTGCAGCTTCTTTATACGGAGCTTCTAAGTCCGACTTTTTAACATATAATGTGCAAAAGCATGTCATGCAGCAAAACTAGTCCAGATGCCAGCAACAGTTGATTATATAACTGAAATCTTTCATCTTCATAAGCAAAGTCATGCACATCCAATCAAAGCGTGTGAGAAGATTTCAGTGGCGTTTTAGACCATGTTAGACATATTTTCCACATCACTTTCTTTTACTGTGAGATTTGTATATATTTATATAAAATCAGTGGCTGTGACTAACAGAGTAATGCTGCTGTTTTCATGGTCTGGTTTTATGTCATGGAAAACGCATGTTTTTCTTTAGTTTAGATGGTAGTTTTAAGCAAATTCTAACATGATGAATGCTTTGTTTTTAAGCATGATATAAAATATAACTTGATTTACTGGCATATGTTAGGCCATGTTTGATTTTAAAACGTTATCCAACGACATGAAAGTCTCTTCATCCACATGTGTGCTGAGGCTTTCACAGCTGGTCAGTCTACAATAGTTTCATATCCACCATGAAACCACTGCTGGTTCCTGTGCAGACCGACATGTTACAGTGTGGGGAATAGTCATCTAAAGTGCTAAACAGACAGCTACTATGTGTGTGCATGTGAGTCTGTTCATGTGTGTGTGCGTGTGTGTGAACTCTCTGTGTGTTCGCTGCACAGCAGCTGACATCTCATGAGACCGTGGGGGTAGGGGAGGGGGTGAAACGAGTGAGAGTCAGAAAACAACTTGGAGGTAGAAGAGGGAGAAAAACACACAAGCACGGCACCCATACAGCCAGAACAGAGATCTCAGTCGTCAGTGGCCTCATTATACGCTTTCACAGCAGAAATATTAAACTTTTGCATGACACACGATTATCAGTTTCAGATGAAATCAGAGATTTTACCCTCTTGACATGGATTAAAATTACTCTCAGATAGAGAAATCCATCCTAGTGTCACTGCAGCAATAAGTCCCTTAAGGATATGACCCACAGAAACCAGGAAGTTACACTTAACTACTGATGAGGAAAATGCTCCAATAAACGCATTTTACTTAAATATTAAAAGCTTGAGTGCCTGAAGCTCATCCCTCCATGCCAGAGTGGAACCAGCTGGACTGGTCAAATTATGACCAAAACCATTTTCGCTGTGAACAAACTTTTGTCGAGTTTGGACCAATTTTACTCTCACTTAAGAAATGTAAATAAGGAGGGAAAAGCTCTCCTGCTGACTGGGGGAATTCATCCACCTTGCAGGATACATGTGAGATTTTGAGCTATACTTATGAACATAATACAAATTCATTCACTCACCTTGCATGTAACTGTAGACTTGAGGTCAGTCAATACAAATCAAATCTGGGCACTTCAAAGAGCCAAAACAGAAATATAACCCTGGTTTTGACTGCAGGTGCAGTGACTACCCCTCAAACTAAAAGCCTAAATCTCTTTCATAAACAGTTGAGAGTGAATGAGGGGAATTAAAAGAAATAAAAGTTTTTGATGGATTCATCATATCAGTTCAAGCACAACTTTATTTTCAATAAAATCAATGGGTTCACAATGCTCACTAATGCCCTCCATTGTAATTCAGACAAATGACTGAGTGCTTTAAAAGTTGATATTACTTAATTATATTTGACGGCTGGCTTGCATACCGCATTGACCAGGGGGCTCCAAAAAAGCTTAAAGTAATGTTTTATACTACGTGCCTCTAGTGATGAGCGAGGCAACGTTAAAATCTAAGAATTCTGAATGGGGTTTGGTGTGTCTCTATGTTGGCGCACCTCTGTTATCATCAGCACTCACCTATTCTGAGAAACACTACCACGCTGAACATCGACAGCAAGGTAGGGATCACCACACCGAAGAAGATGGACAGTTTCTTCGGTTGCCGTTGATGGGCAGACCTCTGCCTCGGGCTGCCCGGGTGCTGCTCCAGGGCCTGCCCGGCCGGGGGTGGCTGCAGCCCGGATTCATTGACGCTGGTGGAGAGGCGGTAGTGGAGGAGAGGAGTCCGCTCTGTCATAGTGAAACCTGCCTGGGCGCTGGCTTCACAACTTAACAGAGTACTCTGAATAATGTCAGAGAGAGCTGTCACTCCAGCCTGACGGACTGACGACTATCTCCCAGATGTTAGTGAGCGTTTCCAGTGTTTTTCTGGGAAGTTAGTGAGGCGTCCTGATTGACGACAGCTAGGCAACAAGTAGCTACATAGCAGAGTAGGAAATAAGAACTTTCCTTACCAACAAAAAGAGTTAAAATCAGCGAAGTAAACCTAAACATCAAAATGAGCAGTGGTGAAAACGATTAAAAATCCACCCAAACAGCCTCTGTCCATCCACTGCGGCTTTCTAAGTAAAAACGACTGAATAGAATATCATGTGATGTGCGAACGTCAAACTCCCCCAATGACAGGCACAACTTCCGGCTATTACCTTCAGTATAAAAGCTATTGACAAGCTACTATGATGCCTGTAAAAATACAAGGCAAAACGGAAATCAGTACGGTATTTTAACAGAATACACAGTAAAAGTAAAATCAGTTGTTTTGTTGTTGTGCTTGTGTTACTATATATATAAATCAGAATCTATAGATAAGTGCCATAGACAAAAAAGAAAATCAATGGTACCATACAAACATCAACCAAACTACTAAGATCTATTGCCTGCTGTCACGTGCTTTTTTTATTTGTATATTTGTTTTACAGTTCAATCTTGCAATTTCCGGTTTTGTCCTGCCTGTCTGTATCCAACTTGACCAGCTCTCTAATGCCTGAATTTTCCTGCGATTTCCAGCCGCCGTATTTCCAGCCTGTTGCTTTTGGTCATGTGAGCAAGTTGGTTGGACCAATCAGACCACTGCATTCTTCCGGCCACCTGCCAATGGGAGCAGCATCAAGTCTGACACACGTAGCTGCTTAAAATCTGCCACTTTCTGTCCATGTTACTTCACCTTGAAAATAGTTTAAATGTACATATTACTGAACACTTCAAAGACATGCGACAAGGTAAAAGAAGACAGCCTACTTAATATTAAATGTAGGTTAACTATTATAGATACATGCAGTACATGTTTGCACTTAAAATTCCACAGCAAATTAATTTATCAATATTTATTTTTATCAACAATGCTATTTTGCATGGATCAGTATTGCTATGAAAATAAAATGTACTGTGGGAAAATAATTCTTAGAATAAACCAACTTGCTCCTCCTCTTCTTTTACTTCTGGGGTCTCAAATAATGATGCAAGCTTGTTCATCAGTGAGGCTTTTTTTTTTTTTTTTTTAACTTATGACTGATTTAAAACTAAAGATGAAAATGATGCATACAATAGAGAGTAGTGCAACAGTGCCATGGCCCAGTCCCCTCCCAAACAACCCGAAGTCCTCCCCAGCGAATAAATAATACATGAACACACATAACAGAGTCTGACTAGCAGATCCTGAACGTCTTACCTAGACACTATAGTGATTTAGTAAGAATTATATATTATTGAAAAAATAAAGCACAATTAATACATATATATTATATAAATGTATTGATACATATATTCTAAAAAACAAAAACACATGCATACATATCTATAATATCTATAAAAGTGATGCAGCAACTCTCTGCATACAGACAAACATACATATTTTCATTTTCATCAGATATTCAAAGATCTCAAGTAAAACATGAAAAACACGACATATTCACAGATTTTGTTGTAGCACACCAGTTCCTGTTTCTGCTGTATTGGAAATTCAAAAGTATACTGGGGAAATTTCACAATTTGGGACTGAGTGCTTTAAAAAAAAAATCACTGTATGTTTGGTTTTACTGTATTTAGGTTTGGTTTTATTGTATTTTTACTGTATTTTTTGATGGTCTCATTTGCATTGAAATAATTTTATTCTGTCTTTTCTTCCTCTGTTTAAGATAGATGGCCTATTAAAATCATTAACAAAGTTGCACTTGCCAGCCTTCCACAGTCTAAGATGAAAAAGAGATGAGATGCCAATTTTCCCTGTTTCCATGCGGGCAGATCACAGCAGGGCCCAACACAGAGCACCACTCATCCAGCACCCACAGAGGGCGCTACAGTTACAGCTTTGATTACACACTGCAGGTAGAAGTATGACCAACAAAGTGCACTGCCACACTGTGCTCACATGAGCGCTGGTGTAAGGAGTGTCTTTTACAAAGTGGTGGTAATTGCACAATTACATTGACTTACATGGAAACAAATGAATTCCCATCAGAACAGTTTCACTTCAAAGACCGAGGAGCCCTGAGAGAAATTTTCCTGGCAAACACTTGGTTGCTCAATATTTCTTCAAAATAATTGTTAACTTCCTTATGACTTCCATGTGATTATACTGTTTTCTTTAAATCTGAAGCAGCCACACATTGCTATGAGTACAAACTCCTTCCCTTAAGTCCCAGCTGACAGGTTAAGTGGTTTAAGTTAGCCGTTGTGTCTTTTTAGCCACACTAGCGACATGGCTCGAGGGATAGAAGTGTTGGTCTGTCAGTCAGTCAGAAAGTGGTGGGGTCACCACACAACTGGATGGGCTGCAGTGACATTTGTACATACATGATACTGACTTTTGTGATCTACTAACTTTTTCTCTAATGCCATCATGAGGTTAAAATTTAAATCACCTAAAATTAAATCTAAATTTGCCCTTTGTATAATTGTACACAAACATTTTGGTTTACGAGCAAAACCTGCAAAACTAATGACATTCCCATCTCAGTTGCATTTTGTGCTTAGTGCTAATTAGCATATGCTAGCATGCTAACACACAAAACAAAGATGGTTACCACAGTAAACATCATACCTGCTACACAGCAGCATGCAGTCATTGTGAGCATGCTAACATGCCGACATTAGCATTAAGCTGTAGGCACCACTGAGCCAAAGCACAGCCTCACAGAGCTGCTAACATTGCTGTAGGCTCTCAGCCTCATTGGACGGTTGAACTTTCTTCAGCTCAGCTCAAGTCACTAAAACACTTGAAAAAGTCCTCAGAGTTTCTTTGAGTGGAGACCTCTGGCTGTGGTCTTACTGCCTTTTTGAGAAGCTTTTCCCTCCACTGGCTCCTTGTGAGTGAGTTTTTATGATGTTCAACTCAAAAACGTCTGTTTCAAAATTACTCATCAGTTGATGCCTTTATCCATTCTTGTTTCCATATAACCAGACAGCCACAGATGTTTTCCACCACCACACTGATCTATCCTCAAATCCAGTTCCACTCCTTTCTCGGGTCTGCGTCAACATGGTGGACTCTCTCAGTCCACAATGTGCTGTTCCTTTCTTCATATCCTCTTACATCTTGGATCATTTCAGGTAACACAGCTCAGCAGCACAAATAAGCTTTCCATTTGTTAAATTAGCCATAAAGTCTTGGATTAGCATTGTTAATTAGTTAGTTCTCGGGCTGACGTTGGTTGTCCTGCAGTTACTGTCTTGGAGGTCAATAGCAAGGTACTCGAGTTTTCCCATGAGCAGCTTTGTTAGCTGATCCAGCACTTTGCTCAGGCTGGTTTGGCTGGGACAGTTCTGCACTGCAGACTGAGGTGGTGTGGCTGTGCCATTCTGGAAGGACCCAAAAGAAGACACGAGTTATTATACAATAGAGAGTTTTAACAGGGTTTGACAAACGTGTTTTTCAGAACCAGTATTTTTTATTTATTTACTTTATAACATTTTGTCTATGATATGTTTAAAATACTGTACAATATACAACAACAGTGTGTGTTTGTTAAGCACATAGTGTTTTGAAGTATTCACGTTCATGAGTATCACCTGTATCTGAAGCCTGTTGACAATATCCAGATAATTTGTGATGTGAAGCTCCAGTCTCCTCAATAATAGGCTCTGACATTGCTGTGTGGTCTGATTCCGCACTCCGTCTTGAAACATCTGGAGGGCCCCCACCACCTCTGCATACTTCTGCTGAAGCTGGACAAACACACACACACAGACCGTCACAGTGTTGCCATGAAATGTAATTGACTGGCTTGATGAGTACAACAACCGATTTACGTTGACTTGGCAGTTTAATTCTGGGTGAATTATTTCATCAACAAGACCAGCAGTGTACAGCCATGTCCCTGTGAGGCTCTACTTCAGCATGCTCGCATTCTCACAATGAAAATGCTAAGATGTTGATGTTTAGCTTGATATCGCCATGTTTACACACTAACCCACCACATGTTGGGCTAGTATGCTAGCATGCAGACATTTGCTAATTACATTACAAATATAGCCTGGGCTAATGGGAATGTCACTAGTTTTGCAGGTATGTGGTCATAAATTAAAACATGGGACAAATTAAAATGTTGACCTGATGAGATATTTCAATAAAGAACTAAAAAGTCGGCCTTATGGTGGTGCCAAGGAAAAATCAAAAGGTTACCAAGGACAGGAGAACTCATCGTCCAGGGACCATGAAAGTCGGTGCCAAAGTTTGTACCAATGTACGTAGATGTTGAGCTATATCATAACATAAGTGAAAACTTTGACCTGCAGGCAGCGCTAGAGGGAATATCAAAGGAGTAGTTGTGGTGATATTTCCCTTTGAACCACATTATAAACCTCACGGTGGTGGATTCGTCCTCTGCGGACCGTAAACGTCTGCACGAAGCTTCACAGCAGTCCGTCCCAGAGCTGTCGAGATATTTCACCATCAAAGTGGTGGAGCTACTCATAGCCGTGTTGCTAGCATGGCTAAAAACGTGAACCATATTGGACATTGAGAAACTGTTTGAAGTTTGAGTCACTGTCTTGTAATATCAATCAAAGAGAAAATAACAATTTTATTTGAATGATTTCATTAAAATGAAAACACTTAAATTTATCAAACCTCATTAATATGTAATGTACTGATTTGACAGTCTATTGAAGGCTCATTGTGGCGCTGATGATATTGTTGGTAACAGCCTCCTCCACATCACCATCTGCCTGTTTAGGTTCTGCTCGAGAAACGTGACTCTTGGACGTTGTCCATTTCTACTGAATTGCATTCTGCTAGTACTATCATGCTTCCCCCGTCAACATGAAGTGGGATACGCTCCAGACTCAGCACACGATAACTGCTAATAGATAAAAGGAAGAAATATTGTTATACAATGATGCCTCATACTTTCCATTTCTCTTGCTCATTTCAGTTTGCATCACTCACAGGTTCAGGTTCACAGGGCGTGTGTCTTTGACTTAACGGTTCAGTGCAAGATGAATGGTTTTATGTCAAACATTGACATGAAGTGTAAACATGAGCGCTTGATACATGACCCAGGTATGTACCTGTTGGTATAAGGATGCTCATCTTCCAAACATACCTGTTAGAACATTTTCATGACGTGATGAGTCATGAGTTTTTCATTTTTCTGTACAACTGACGAAGCATTTCAGCTTTCACCATTCACATTAAGGGTGGATAGGTATGGCAGCTTTTGTTGGTCGATTGGTTGGCCCACCACTTTGGTCCAGACTGAAAAATCTCAAAACTATTGGAGGGACTACTATGAAATTTTTCTACAGAGATCCATGGTCCCCACAGGATGAATCCTAATGAATTTGGTGATCCACCATGAGGCGACTGTGCTTTTAAGTGAAATGAAAATGTAAATTATTGGATAAAATTCCATGAAATTTGCCTCAGACATTCTTGTTCCCCTCAGGATGAATTGTAAAAAACTTTTGTGATCCCTTGTCTTTTCATTTAGTGCCATAAACATTATGTATCATCATTATTTTGGTTTATGGACCAAAGCTAATGACATTCATGCTATAAAAAAAGGCAAACATCGTAAATACCTGCAAAACATCATCCTGCATTTTAGCATTTTCATTGTGAGCATGTTAGCATGCTGGCATTAGCATTTAGTTCAAAGACCTGCTTTGCCCTTCTAAGGCCCTAAACATGGCTTGTTTCTCCTTTGCTTTGCACTATATCTGCCCTGACAGGAGCCAACACACTAAAAGAAGATTAAGTAAGTGTGAGGTATAGTTTGTCCATCACCTCTGCTTGCCCAAGTGCTCATCAGTGCCCAATACTAGTGCTTCATAATGTATGGCAACAAATGAAATACACAGTTGTGCAACTCCTGAGTTTGTCCATTCATAATGCTTTAAAATGGCAAAATATATACAAAAATCCAAATAATAGTGCAATTTCCTGGTAAATTGCATCAGCACAATTCAAGCCTAATTCAATCAATTATGTGAAATTTTATTCCGAAGACTTGTCATGTCTACAAGCCCATCTGTCACAACAACACACCTGTTGGACAGGAAGAGCAAATTTTGGCACATGAAGCTGACAAGCAAAGAGAGTAGATATCACATAACCTCCCTGGAAGTATTTGCAGATATAAAAATGGTGATGATTCTTGCGGAAGTAGCTTTTCAATCAATGGTGAGAGGTGATATGTTTTGTTTTTAAACAACATGCTTTCGTATGTAATATGCCAACCAAAGTAGCATATTATTACACTGGATAATGAGTTACTGAAAGAGCACGCTCTCTTATTGCAGTTTGCTGTTTTCATAGATACAGAGTTGTACTCATAGTAGTGTGTGGCAGAGTCATGAATGACAGAGAAGCGGAAGGTGTGTGTATGTGCTTCAGTCGGGTATTACTCACAGTTTTATTTGCCCATTCTGTTGTGTGTACCCAAACACATGGTAGCTGAACAGGAGAGGACAGGACATCTGAACCCACGCAGTCCGCCTGGGTACGTGAACAAAGTTTTGTTACGCACATGCATGCACAGAACATCACACAGAAATTCAGTCCCAGTCACTACAGGTTGAGTTTTTGCCTGTTAAAAATTGACATTTACAAGCTCTTGTGATATGATGAATTCCTCACCATGTCTCTCTTCAGCCTGTCAATCATTGTCTCCATAAATTTCCTGGCTTGACGGTTGCACCAAAAGTCAATGTGTCTGGTCTGGACTTCTGGTAGATAGGTGGAAATCACTCCCATCAGCAACAGCAGGAGTCCTGCAAGAGCACACAGTGGAGATGACTGACGAACTCCCATCTAGCTCCTTTTTTTGCTGCAGTAGCAGCAGCACAAACACCCTTCCACTTTAGTTGTGCTCAGTCCAAAACCCGCTCATTGAAGCTCACAGACTATATAACACCTATTATCTGTTTCCATATCTTGCCAAACCCCCCAGCACCGCCCCGACAAGTGCTTCCTTTTCCAAAATAATCTGGCTTCTCTACAGTTATTTGTGTGTGAGCATGTTGGAACTGAATGAATGAAGGGTTACATGGAAACTGTCTGCAGCCTTTTCTGAAGAAGATGAGGTCACATCCAGTACGAATCACTTCACAAGTCCGTGATAAAATGCAGTCTCTCAATGACCTGAGGCATTATATCACATGCTGTTATCGTGTCCTAACATTGAGATGATTAACAGTGTGTAACATCTTGTTTGACGTCCAAGTGACACACTTACACCATTGTATGTGTGCATAAGCCACAGTAACACCAGGTCTCACCCTTTGTAAATGACAGCAGTATAGCAATATAAGCAGTCGACTTACTGCTATAAGCCATAACCCGTTCCGGGGTGCATGGTGTCCCTCAGCTGTGGTCTGTTGAGCTGCATCCTTCTCCCATTCAACTTCCCGAGAACAAGCTCAGAACGCAGATACTCAGAAATCATTCGGTATCCAGAGGAAGTGCCATTTAACGTGCGTAAAGGTCAGGCAAAGTCCTGAGTCACAGGTTCCAAGTCTGGTGAGAACACCACTCAGCTGCTTTCTCTTTTAACAGTTTGACAACGGTCTGATAAACTGCTGTGTCAAGAGCGGCGTGCGCTCGCACGAAACCATGACTGAACCATGACTTTTAGAGCGAGTGGGCTTGATATTTGATTTAGCCCGAAGTTAATGTTTGACTCCTGATCTGCAAACATGACAAGAGAGGCACCATGAAGACCTAGACGGTACTAACCCAGTTATGACACGATGACACAGACAAGTCACAATGTTTTGAGAAGTAAGTGTAGTTTATATCTGTTGGTTCATCTGCCACATGTCTGTACCTGTTGGTTCGTATTATGGCCAACTAAAGATGTGTAATAACACAAGTATGACGCTACAACTACTACTACTACTAATACAAATTAGAATAATGACTCATTCAACACTTGACAAGACAGAACTGTTACTAAACAACAACCCGATGCAGTTTTTCTCCAGGCGCCACATGAAACAAGTTTTGTTCGGCAATTTTACTGTACACCAGCATGAGCAGATATCTCTGATGCATTTTTCATTCACCTGATCAACTGAGAAAGGTATTGGTTAAGCCAAGGCAATTTCATTTGGCTCAGCAGTCTTTACAGCCTTTCGCCTACAGCCTTAAAACACCTGTTCCGGCCATGATTTGGATTTGGGAAAACTACACACACACACGCACACACACACACACACACACACACACACACACACACACACACACATAAACAAACAACAAAAAAACAAGGAACAGAGGGACAGAATAGAGGACAGAGGTTGCGCAGTAGATACAAGAGGCAGTAGGAAAAATTGACATGTTATCGCCATAACTGGTGATGAACAGTTACTTAATTTTACACACCCAGCTGACAGGAAGCAACATTAGCATTGACTGGGAGTCATTGTCCTGCAACCCAACGGATTTAAGCCCAATATTCACTTTCCTTTTAGCTTTGTTTTGGTTTTCACCAACTCCTCAAGGGAAATATCTGACTCTAGCTAAATGTTCCAATATGTTCGCCAGCTAGTCTCTAACTTTGCCTGTGCTGTTTGGTGCTGGGCAGGTTGGGTTTTTCACACTGGGTTTATCAAAAGTTTTTTGCTGGAAGACCAAAACAATGAGCTAAAAGATGCTAAAACGCGCTGTAGAGCGGATGGAAATTGCAGAATCGGGTGATAATTATGTGGATTGACAGTTACAAATTGACACATGGCCATTTGACCCTTTATTCATGTAAAAAAAACTGATTGGTGCAGCTTCAAGTCAACATGAAATGAAAGAAGTTGGCGAGAGTTTTAGGTAGGATGTAAACATGTAGCAGTAATAACACCATCATAATCATCATGAACAACATTTGCTGTATATAGGCCTTTAATAAACTGGGGACTGCAAACATGCATATATGCTGGCATTCTAGATATATATTTATTACTGTGCTATAGTGTAAATGTTGTACATATACCCACCATGTGCAATTTTAATTCATGTGCAATTTCTGTTAAAACTGTGAATCTATACAATTTTTAGCGGTATATTTTTATGGCAATATTATAGTTCTTTGCGGCTGAATTTCCCGGCTGGGGCTGAATAAAGTTTTGTCTTATCTTATCTTATCTTTTCTTAAACACAAGACAGATGAGCAAGAAAACCATTTCACCATGGCTTATATGTGTTATTAAAGTCACTATGTGTATCATGTGCATCAAACTTCCACAATTCACTTCCCACCCCATGTTAATGTTATTGAACAAACACACCTAGAAACGCATGACATCAGAACAATGTGCAAGATGCTATAATCCTGAAAAACTGCTACAAATAGGTTCCCCAAAGAATGGCATTGTAAAAAAAATGGAAAGTTTAATTGTGCCTACTATTGCATCTTTAGAGTGCAATACTACATACTCTAAATGCGGGGGGGAAAAAACAGCTCTGAGACGACATGGCTTGCCAAACTTCCCTGGTATTATGTTGCGAAATGCTTTGACATCATTGACTGCTGATCCCATGAACTCCCATGTTGTAAAGGATCCGTTCGGCTCATGCACAAAGGAATCTCTGCATGTCCTTTTGCCAACAAACTGTCAGATTTAATTGTACTTTTGTACCTGATGCCAAAATCAAAGCCATAGTACTTTTTTCACACAAGGTCTGCCAGGGAAGTATTCCCTTCAGAGTATCTGAAAGCCCGCCCCCTGTGCTGACCTCAGATGTGCCCCTTACATTGTAGACAAGGCGAGGGGACAATGAGCTGTCTCCTTCTCACCAGCACTGAGTTTCAAAGAGCTGCGACAAATATCCTTCACATTCACAACAGGAATCACTCGCTGATAATCCTCTGAGGTGGAGCCCAGCTGATGCACAGGAGAGCAGAGGAGAAAGGAGGAGGAGGAGGAGGAAGATCTGTATGTTTCAGTGTGTGTATCATTTTGTCTATGCGTCGCTGTCACAGAGGTTTTTCTCGCAAACATGACATTAATGAGCTCTTTGTTAACATTTAGACGTGTGTGTGTGTGTATGTGCACAAGGGTTCTGTGCTGCACATTATCTCGCAGCTGTGCGTCTCTACGAGAGAGCCATCACCATGGCAACACCAAGCAATGAGCACATTTCAAAAGGCTGGGCTCCTCTCTCTGTCTCCCTCTCTCTATCACTCTCTCTCTCTTTTATCTGCACTCAGGCCGTTCTACCTATTTCACCCACAACAGTCAGCTGGGAGACAGAGAGGGTGGCACAACAGGAGGGTTTCTTGATGTCTGTTTAACAACCTTCTTCACGTCCCGCAGTCTGACAGTGTGCTGTTGGTCTGTTAGAGATGAGTGAGCTTTGTCATTTTTGTCACTGTGGGACATCTCTACCCACTAGAACATCTTTGTGACGATACCTCGACAATAAGATGCCGCCTCTGTGTATCTTTCCTTGAAGAATGGATAGTCGATGCTGTCTTTGGTGACAGAGGCCTTGCTTACTGAAGATAATAGTTGGATATACACAGTGCAGTATTATCTCTATGCTGGAAACAAATGGAAATGTGTGGGGTTTCTTCTTGCTGTTGGAAGCAAAACTGGATTTTTTAAGGAAACATGTGGACAAAGAAATTTTCTTTGTTGACTTTGTTCACCAGACAGAAAATGGGAAAATCAAAGAAGCAATGGCTTTTAAGGAATTAATTTAATTTTTAGCAATGTCAGTGAGGACCTTTCATCATCAGAGAAGACATTGGGAGCAGAAGCTTCTGGATGTGGAAAGAGGAAAGCCTAGCAGGGAGGAAGATGAGGAGAAAGATATGGATTGTTTGCAGCAGTTCTCTCGCTGTCCAGCTTGCATCCAGGACCGTGACGTTGTCCTGATCCTGCCGTGCTCTCACACCATGTGTGGTCACTGTATCGCAGCCGCAGAGGGAGTAAGATCGGGTCAGCCTCAGCGCCGCAGCGTCGGTCTACCTGTCTGCTCTGTGCTGTGCCCAGGCTGTCGACATCCAGTGGAGCTGCCGTGCTGGAACTGGTCATCTGCAACTTCCTGTCTCCCGAAACATCCCACACTGAGTCCCAGCAGGGACAGAAGCAACAGGGAGGGGGCATCTGAGGAAGCATCTGAGGATCACAATCAACATGTGAGATCGAAATTAAACGTTAAAGATTTCGAGATTTTATTGGTCACATGCTCACAAAGTATGTGCCGTAAATTGCAGGATAATGCTGAAGCCTAAAAAAGCCTAGTGTGCAATAAATAGTAACAGTCAGGATAAGTGTTAAAAAAATAAGAACTACAAAATGAAATAGAACAGATTAAAGTTGTTTTATACTGCATATATAAACCAGCTTTTGCTGAACAAGTAGGTTGAAGTAAAGTATTACCAAAAATAAAACATAAAATGACTGATTTGTAGTATTGTATGTGTGTAACGTATAAATGTATATTACACATCTGTAATACACATCAGAGTGTGAGTTAAAGCCCAGCCTCAGATTTTATTCATTGACTGTTGTGATGGAGAAATATTAATTAATGAGTCATTTTTTGTTGTTGTTGTGCTGTCAGTCACATTTAAATGCATTTAGGTTAAAAACACTGGAAACAGTTTGTTTATTTATGCTTTATGCCGTCAAATAGCAACAAATAATAGCAGCAATGTCAATATAATGTGCTAACTGATGAGCCTTAGAGGTGCTGGTTAGTGCCTGTCGGGTACATTTGGACAGAGGAAATCCAGCTGTGTCACATCTATCTGTTCTATGTGACCTACTGTATGGTCCTGGTTTGGACTTACAACTAAATTCTCCTATTCATAATCCCGTCCCACTGCTGTCACTATATTTAGGGGGACACATACTGCCAGGATGCAGGTGACAGGACAGCACAGAGCTGCTTACATGGTGAGTGTGGTGATGTACTCATAGGTCCAGCCAGATTCTAAGAACACACCTTTTTCTATATGATCCTCGCTGAACCCACACACTCCCGTACCCTCCATGTGTTTTACTCAGGCTCCAATGCTGGCAGTTCCTCAGTAGCACCAGTGGATGGCATTGTAGACCTGCAAGAGGAGGAGATGGAGCAGTCCGTCTTTGGTAAGGACTCACACTTGATGATTTTAGCGCATAAACCAAATACATTTATTATAGGTTTATGTGTACAGAACACAAACATTTTTTTTTGTTTTAATGGATTACTAGCACAAAAAGAACAGAATATTCTCTTTATATTCTCTGTTTGGTTTACTTTAGGACTGCTTTTTGCTCTGGACCCCTCAACTGTCCCACCATCCCTCCATCTTTCCAACTTCTCCCTCACTATCACCTACCACGGAGAGAGTCCTCCTGGCCCACCTCCAGACAACAAGGTCAGCAGATCAATGACCTCTGACCCCCAGCCTACACTGGCCGTCCCCCAGGTCTGCGCTGATGTTGTCATAGCACGGGGACAGTACTACTGGGAGGTGGACGTCTGTAACAGCTCTGTCTACAGGATCGGTAAGAACCCTCTTGAGTTTGTTTAGGTTGGTTCGATGCCACTGTGCTTATTGTTTCCAGAAACTCTTACCGTTAGTCAGCAAGACTGTGCTTGTTTAAGCCCACACTCACTTGTAAACACACATGCACACGTCATCAGACACAGCATTCAGAGTGCCACCAAGCGCTTAGACTATTGACAGACCTTTGATGATTGGTTAGGCAACATTGGAAAAGTGATTTCTATTCTTAGTGTCTTCTGAAATTTTTGGAACAAGTTGTCCTAATATCTGCAGCTTTTGTTTTACTATATATCCCTTGGTAGAGCATGACCAGAGACAGATTTTCATATGCATCAAATAAGAAGAACGATCACTTTACAGCTTGAAAAAGGAAATGTTAACCACAGAAAAGGTATTTTTGATCAAAGAGAGTACGTTCCATGAAGTGGTTCAAAATGAATGTAGTAATTTCACATCTGGAAATCTTGACCCAGATCATATTTGAGAATGATATCGACCATCAACAGATTGACATTAAAAGAATGTCGTTATTAACTCATTTTAGTAATTGAAGTGTTGATATTGTGCCTGTCCACATTAGCCTCCACAATCAGAGGGAAGTGCAGTGACCCTGAAACCCTGGGGCTGCACCACCACGTCACTGTAACAGCTAACACAGAGAAAGCTCTTTTTACTGCGACAATTCATGTGAAGTCACAACAAACTGGAAAACACAGCATTGGTTTTATACGCCCGCTGTTCCCTGCATGCAGCGAGAAGAAGGAACGAGACACTCTGTCATAGCTCAGGTCTCTAATCACTGGATAAACACTGAAGAGAAAAACACCAGAGCGAGACGACAAAACCGGCGAGGCTAGTGGCTCTGTGACGCTGTGCGTGGGTGCCCGCGGAGCTCTGGTTTTTTTAGCTAAATGCTAATGTCAGGATGCTAACATGCTCACAGTGACAATGTTAGCATGCCGATGGTTACCATTTAGAGTGTTAGCATGCTAACGTAATCAAATAAGCACTAAATACAAAGGCCCGTTTTAAGGGAAAGTCATTGGTTTTGCAGACATTTGATGAAGCAGACTACTGGACAAATTGAAATTTGACTTGTTGATGGCACTAAAAGAAAAGTTAAAAGATCACCAAAGTTATTGCACTTCCTCCTGAGGGGAACATAGATGTCTGTGACAAATTCATAGAATAGTTTTTCACTAAAACCGAATGTGGCAACCTCATGTAGAGGCAGAGGAAAAGTCCATGTACCCCATGA